>NW_027175909.1:7517500-7522500 GCF_023055335.1 Clinocottus analis
TTGGAGACAGTCCCTGAAGTTAAGTTGCGAAAGGGATTTCTGACTTTTTTTCTGTTGTCGCCTCGGTTTCAACCATTTGACCATTTGTTCAGCCATAAAGAACACGGGGAGGAGGTGTGTGTATCTGTGCACGAGTGTGTTTTTCTGCATGTATTCTCGGCCTGTCCTCCATCATGTGTAAGCTGCTCCTAAGCCAGACCAAGCAGAAACACTAGGGCCTTTTATGCATACTTTACGTTCTGTCATTTGTTTCCCCTTTCGCCCTTTCTGTCCCTCACAAAAAGGGAAGGGAGATGGGATCTTATGGAGGTAATTATTTCTGAGAGCCTGGCCCTGTCATCCATCCGTCCACCACCCCACCACCCACACATCTCCATCCCTCTATACCCCCCCCCCCCCCACTCCCCTCAACATGCATTAAAGAGGGAGGGAGAGGACCCTCTTTGTCTGAGTCCTTCTTTTAAACAAAAGACCTCTTCTGACTTAGAGAGGCCGACAACACTTTTATCGTGGGTGTACATGTGTGTGTATGTGAGAGTGTACTTGTGTGTGTGCGTGTGTGGGTTTGTGTGCGGGTGTGTGGGTGTTTGCGTGTGTCCAGAACCTTTTGTTTTCCCTGAGTGATAAGGCTCTGGGTCATTTTCCAGTGAAATTAGTGTTGCTGTGCTAACCATTTAGATAGCAGCTGTAGGCTAAAAACGGAGCCTAATGGACACTTATTGTCCCTATATGTGCTTGTGCTTCCAGCAGGAAGTGAATATGAGAGAAAATGTGGCTTCTTGCATGTTTCCAAGTGCGCGAACAATGCTTGTTTTCAATTTTACCCAACCTAAACTGTATGTGTCTGAACTCAGCCAAAGCACCAAAAACGATCATTCAATTTCCAATGTGGGAAAGAGCTTCGCTGTTTCCCAAAGAGCATTTTGATGTGATGACATCGAGGCATCTTTTGAGGTATTAGTTTTTCCCTCCTCCCTTACTTTCACTTCTTCATCTTATACTTTTTTTCCCCCTTTGGGTAGTGGGGGTGGTTTCGCCATTCCAGCGGTTGTCTTCTTCTTCTTTTTTTAAGAAGGTCTCTCCTCAGACAGAAGTCTATTTCCAGGGTTTGTCTCAGTAATTTGTGGCCATTACATAAACATTCACGGATGGCCAAAGGAGTGACAGAAAGGATGCAAAACACACCCAGATCTAGCTAACCGCTAGAGTTAGCGCAGTGGTGGCCATTTTCTTTTTCAAGTCAGACTGCAGTAGGTGAGACGAGCTGACTGGCTCATCAAAGGACAATTTTTCCCCTTTTTTAGTAACTGTTTTATGCCTGTGCTGCCCCTCTTATGTTGTACTCATAAGATATCTAACTTTAGATTGGAAGTGTAATAGGTTAAGGCAGCCAATTGCACTGCATATTGATTTGCTTACTGATTGCCTACAGATAATAAATTATTCGTGACCTTTTCTTTCTCATTTACTGTGAAAGAGGAAGTTACTTACAGAAAAGTTAGAGTCCACAGATTGCAGTCAAGTTGGATCCATTCCTCGCATAATAAAAACTTGGAATGTTATTTTATGTGCCCAACATGAGTAAAATACAGTTCCTGGGGTGAACTATTCTGATGAGAGTGATGTGATGTTCGCCAAAAGGCCTTTTGTGAAATATGTAGTTTTTTATTGCTGTACATTTATCTGGAGACAATACGCAGCATTTTAAATCATTTGTCAAATCAAAATAAGACACATTCATATATGTATATTATTATATTTTCGGAAAGTAGTAATTTACCCCAAATTTCCCAAAACCATATTCTCTATGGCTATGGGAGTAAAAGATGTGGTCATTTTTTGAATAATTCCATCCAAGTGAATTATAATTACTTTGTGGTTTGTGTGTGCACATAGGGAAAAAAAAGGGCAGCAGGCTGAAAAAAATGAGCCTCGTTCACCATAAACTATTTTTGAAATGGTGTGTCGGGGCGGTATGGGCTCAGGCCGATTGTTTTTCTTTGAGTTGAGCAGCTCTTTGGTGGAGGGGTATTACCCGGGCTAAATTGTTCCCTCATGTTTTCCGCCAAGGTTCTGTGCCCACCACACTGACAGTTATAATTTGCAGAAATTGCACTGATTATCTGAATTAGCATACCTGACCAATGCCACATTAGTCTTATTTACAATACAAAGCCGTGGGGCTATGACGATGCATACTAAATATGACTTAACCCTTTGAAGAGGGGACTGGCGTCACAGGGCCAGGACGTCTTTCACGTCGGTGATATCACAAAGAGCTTAAGGCCCCGGCGCTCCATATGGAACCGAAAGCCTCCGGAAGGTCCTGGAAAAGGAAGTGGTGAATGTAAAGCTTGGAGGACCATATTGAAAGTGCAGGGTTATTGCATGTTTTCCCTTACTCTCAGTCTCTTTCAATATTTTTTTTCACCTCTCAGCTCTTGTCCCCATCTTGTCTTTACCCCCCCCCCCCTTTTTTTTTTCTTCACCCCTGCTCTTCTTGATTTTCTTCTCCCTCACCTCTATTCTTTTCTCTCCCCCAATCCCCTCATACACCCTCTGTCCATTGACTCTTAACCACAGATGGACAAAACAATGGGCCATGTCACACAGCATTAAGACAAACAATCCGGTGATGGAAGGAGGGTTGTGTGGAGCCGGAGCCGCGGTAACCAGGCAATACACTCACTGGGTCCAAGCAGCCACTAATCTCAGGCTGCAATGATACAATTCACAGATGGACATTAAAGGCAGCCTTTATGCACACACACTTACACAAAGAAGAAAGCAGCAACTTTACTTTTGGAACTATTGTCAGGTAGAATTTCTGTCATTCCTCACAGCAGCAGAAACACATTATTTCCTTCTACTGCTCCCTTCTTCTTCATCGCTCTCCACTCTCTTTCTTTTACCTCATCCATCAGTGGGAGGTATGGAATTGATAGCAGCTATTGATTACCTATAGCAAAGACTAATCGTCGCTAACCGGAGGAAGCTTTGCAGCTATAGCAGCTGACAGTGGCTTGTCGTATGTGTGCGTGTCTATATGACCCTCCAGCTGTTCAGAACCAAGAGCTTTTCTCCAATGGTTACTTACAGCAGACTAATGGCCTTAAAGTAAAACAGCACATGCAAAACCATATAGATCCTGGCCATGGCTTCTCTTGAGAATACGAGAAATGGTATGTTATGTCTGCCCAAAGAAACACTGAGAGACATGCCGGGCTTCACCTCCCCACCTATGTGAATCTTCCCCTCTATCCTTTTCTTCATTTCCCTAATAGGAAATTTGAGCACACTGTGTGAGATTAAAGCAGAGAATCAATGCCTTGTGAGCAATAATTTCCAGACAAATCTCTTTCATCTTTTTCTCTCCCTTTTTTCCCTCACCGTTCTCTCGTTCATTTTCTCTCCAACCTCCTAATGCTAACAGGGGGTCTCATGTCATGACATCTCTTTCGCTTTTATCATGTCCTAATAACACTCTGAAAATAAAGAGAGAGAAAAAGGAATGTGACAGAGGGGGGAAAAGGATGCTGGAGAAAAAGAACGAGAAATGGATAGACTGATACAAATCCATTGAATGAGCCATGGTCTTGATTTGTGCTTTGATGTGGATGCCTTTGTGCAAATTAGACAAATATGCCCGCTGCTTTAGTCATCTCTAGGCCCTTCATAAGATGCCATCCCCCCCCTCTCCCTGCTATTTTTCATGAAGGATGGAGGAAAAGAAGGAAGAAATGAGTGACAAGTTAATTTAGGAGCACAGAAATATACATTTGGGTGACTGAAGAGAAAGACAAAAAAAACAGAGGCTGTTGCTATGTAAAAGTGCAGTATGCAAAAGAAAAGTGGCCTATAGAGGGCGGTTAAATACAATAGAAAACAAAGAGAACGTATTGTATGCAGAAAAGACTCAAGGGTTTTTGCTTGGTTGGGCCCACAAGGTGCTTTACCCATGATGGCGAATAAGGCTAATGGGCAAGGACACACACACACACACACACACACACACACACACACACACACACACACACACACACACACACACACACCTTGGTCAGGCTTTTGTTTCAAAAGAAGGTTAATGGGGAGTGAGGAAGAGGAGCGTTGCAATTTTCTGCTCTTTAGGCGCCAGAGAATTCTCTCCAATGTAAGAGAGACCAGACTCTCAGCGTAATAGGCATTTTACACCCTCATCACCTCTTGCACACAAACACACATACACAACCACAAACACTAACACACACTCACCAGAAACGCGTGGGAGTGTAATAGGCATTCTATGGTGTGTATTGCCGGTCCCCAGAGTGCAAGTAAGTGTTAGACATGCATAGAGTCGGCAATGAGACAATCAGCATGCTGAAATTGAAACCTTGTCTGGAGTCACACTGGAGCGGAGGAAGAGGAGCAGAGGGAGAGGAGAGGAAAGGAGCAAGGAGTAGATTTAATAAAAAAATAAAAGAGGGAAGAGGAGAGGTGATGGGAGCACAGATGGCAGGAGAGAAGGCGATGAAGAAGCAGAATAAAAGGAGAGGAGAGACGGAGGGAGAGGAAATAGGAACTGATGTTTGTTTAATTGCCTCATAAGTGATGACACAGATAATTACGTCGAAAAAAGAGATCTTCCTCCGAGGCAGGGCCGATGAGCAGCTGTATCTGTTTTTGTGCGTGAGTGTGTGTGTCGCCCTGTCTCTCCCTATAGCCCCGTCAACTCTCGTCCCCTCCAGCCACATCGAGTATAGGACACCATTAAAGCATTATGGTTTGTGTCATATCAAATCATTCAGCTTAATTAACAGAAACACACACACACACAGAACACACACACTCATCATTTTGAATCATTTTAATTACTCTGTAACATCCTGATTATTAATATCTCCGCTTCATATACCTGGGGATATGAAGACGAGTTCACCTATATTTCCTGCGCCGTGTGTTTGCAGGCGTGTGTGTCCATGTGTGTGTAAGTGATGCTCCCTTGACTTCATATCTAA
>NW_027175909.1:7525000-7530000 GCF_023055335.1 Clinocottus analis
GTGCTTTGACATAATTGGAGCCAAAACACCACAGGATGTCTTCATGGGGTTTGATACCCAGAGGTGGTCAGGGCGTAGAATATGTCACAGCTCCTCAAATTCTTTCTCTAATGTTAATGATGCTTTGTGGTTGTCATAGAGTGATCTCATTTCGGGGGATATTGGGTGACATTTGTTGTCACAATGCCAAAATTCAATTTCCATAATTTTTCTCGGCTGACATTTACTTTGATATTACACTGTATCAGAGCGCACTTCAAAAAATGCTATCCATGCAACCCGGTAACATGCATTTCATTTGATTAAATGATATCTCTGCTTTTTATTTTCCTGCTCAACCATTTTGAGGGGCTGTGAGATTTTCAAGTGGCGTGTCAGGGGTCGGGAGTCTAATGCATGGAAACATGGAGCTTTTTGTTTTCTGACGGCTAGCAGAGATAAGGAAGAGATATAGCTCTACCACTGGCTCAAATCTAAAACAGATCCTGCCGGGGGGTGGAGGGGGGGGATGGTTAGGGGAGTTAAGAAAGTGAAGGAAAGGAGAAAGGGAGGGGTGGAGGTAGCAAGAAAAGGGAATATTGTCAATCCTCTAAGTGTCTGGCGGTGTCTCTCTTTCTTCCCCTCTTTCTCTCACTCTTTCTCTCCCCCACTCCCCCTCAGTAATCTGATTTATTCGAAGCATATGTGTGCTGCTCTGTCTTTGTCTGCTTCTATTAGGGCCAGTGGGGGCCCATATGACATTGTTTAGTCAGTAATGAAATGGACATTTTTTGCATGTTTTTGAGAAAGTCAGAGGAAAGCCAACACTCCTTATTTGTAACCGTCTGTGAATACCGTCTCCGGGGCAGTTGCCACGGGTCTGTGTATTTCTGTGTCTGTGTGTGTTGTGTGTGTCTGTGTTGCATGTGAACATATGTGCCCATGTATTACAGGTTCCATGTGGTCCTTTTGGGGGATGATTCTGAGCAACCTAATGAATATTTGGGCTTGGAGATATTTTTCTTTTTCTTCCGTGACTCCTTTCTTCTCATGTTGAAGAGTCCTACCATCCTCCTTAACCTCAACACATAATAAGGCCCTGATGATACACACATTTTTGTTTTGCACACTCTTTTATGGCAAAAGACATGTCACATGGACTTATTGTCAGTGTATGAAATTATGTGCTAATGGTGTCCCCGAACATATCCCCTATCAATAGGCATGTGGTCATAGAAAAGTGTTGCAAATGAATAGAATGAATGGAGACCTAAAGTCATTTCTTGTCATAATTCTATAGGCGTAATTCATTCACTGTTAATCTTGCTAATAATAATGATTTATTGAATGCAGCACACATACAAAACATGTTGAAATAATATAAATGCTTAGTTCTTGTCGTATTTCTGTTTGTAAATGAAAAAATTGAAGATATGAAGTGATACAAGCTACACAGCCATAAACAATACATCTTTTCATGATCCTATAACTGTATTTCTATCTGTCCTTTCTATCTACTTAAATCTTTTGTTTGATTTCCATCCAGGCTTACAGTCTCTCTTTTCGTGGCTCTGAAAGCAGATGTTTTTATACGCAGCTAAAAACGGGGCACTAGCCCAATAGGATAAAGATCTGTTTAAGCATTATCCATTTGGCCACTGCCCGTCACAGACCTATTTTAAGCATAGACACAAACACACACTCTGAAACCACGGCAGCCATTTTATTAGATTCCCCGATTCCCTGCCTCGTATTAGTTCTCGGAAAATAAATAAACCTTGAATACATGACAAGGACCGGTCTGGTCAATTGGAAACTGTATCTATCCTGCTGGTATCTTTGTTTACAAGTGCAGTGATGGATGGACAGATAAAGGGAGGTACTGAGGAACCGATAGGGCAGCTATATGGTTGGATAGTGTGAAAACATAAAAATAGATGGACAGATGGATAGATAGATGGATAGATAAATGGATGGATGGAGAGACAGAGGAATACGGCATGGGAGATCTTGTTGGGCTGATAGAGTTGAGCAGGTATGCCGAGAAACAGCTGCTTTCTTCATTAGGTTCATCTATCGATCTCGGACCCTCGCTGTGCGTGTGTGTGTGTGTGTGTGTGTGTGTGTGTGTGTGTGTGTGTGTGTGTGTGTGGGTGTGTGTGGAGCGGGGAAAGACAGCAGCTTCTGTAGATAAGTGCTGGTAATAGAACAGAATGAATTCTTATCACAGAGATGGGAAGGCCATTAACCCTCAGCTTCTAGTTCTTCTGTTTCTGTCTCTGTCTCTGTCTGGTCTGACTTTCTCTCTCTCTCTCTCTCTCCGTCATTCTCTTTCTCTCTCACTCCGGCCTCCGGTCTGCACCTGACAGGGTCACGTTGGTGAGCGTGTGTGATATTTCCACTATGTGTGTGACTCTCCGAGAGAGTGTGTGTGTGTGTGTGTCTGTGTGTGTGCTTTGTGGCTGCCGCTGTGCTGTCTGCCCCTTCGGCCAGATGTTTATAATCATGGGCTAGATAAATATTGGGCCAAAGAATCATAAAAGACCAGGAAAAGCAGAAAATAGAGAAAGGGATGGGGGGGGGATGAAACAGAGGAATCTTCTTTTCAAATTATTCCTAAATCCCTCAGTAAGCTTGCCGTGCCGCCTCTTCAATTCACCTACTCAGCCTAAGGTGATTCAAACAGCCGAAATGCAATATGGCTGTTGTGTAAGATGCAGGTGTGTGTGTGTGTGTGTGTGTGTGCGTCTGTGTGCGCGCGCACATGTGTGGAGGTGTACAGTAGCTGTGCTAGCTTATTGTATAAGGCCAGGTGTTGAGGCAATTTTTTTTTGTCCACCACTGAACCTTTTGAAGACATATTTTTGTCCCGTGAAAACCTTTTGTATTTGCTATTAAAGAATCATTAATATCATCCCCCCCCTCCGCCGCCAGTGCTCACTGCACTGAAAATGAAACCCCTCTTAACACGAAACAACAGTTTTTGTCTGCGCAGCAAGCAAGACACGGCAAGCCTTTAATCTTGGCTATGTTTATTCATATGATTCTCTTTTTTTCTTTTCTTTTTTTTTTTTCAAAAGAGTAATAGGTGTTTTGTTAGTCGCCTGCAAGACAGCAGAGCGGGCAATTTGAGCGAAAGAAAATACAATGAAGTGGCTCAGGAAGTCGTAATTGACAACAACAAAGCAAATTTGGAACTGCTGATACAAGCATTTTTTTTTTCTCCACAAAAGTCATTTTTTCAGCTTATTCTGTCAGTTCAACTTATTGACATTCACACCAGAAGCGTATTAAATGTGACAATCCTATTGTCTGGCTTTCAGAGTCAACCGGCAACAATAGATATTTTTTGCTGGTGTAATAACTTCTCATGTGTTTTAAGCAAGAAGTGGGTGGGAGTGGGTGGATTGGAGCGTGTGGAGGGAAACACGTGTGTTTGCTTGTGCTGGTGTGTGTGTGTTTACATGTTAGCATGTGGGCCTCTGTGCATGAAATACATTGAGCGCCGTGTGGGAGTTAATGTGTGTTATGTGCAAAGGGCTTCGTGTGTGTAGGTGTGTGTGAGCGAGTGCAGGTGTGTGTGCGTGTGTGTGTCAGTTATTCCCAGGCCCTGTGCAGGAGCTGTAGCCCCTCTCCGCTGGGTTGATGTTTAGTATTTTAGACATGCTACATTAACAACATCTGGTTAAGATCTAAATGCTTGTTAAACGCGCTGAAATTCGTGGGGGAAAGGTACAGGGAGAACGAGGGGAGAGAGCGAGGGGATAAAGAGGGAGAGTAGGGTAAATAAAGATTTGAGGGTGAGAGAACGGGAGGGAGGGAGATCAGTAAGTCTGTAAGGTTATTACCCTAGCAGTATTACCACTGGCCCTTGACTGTGTGTGTGTGTGTGTGTGTGTGTGTGTGTGTGTGTGTGTGTGTGTGTGTGTGTGTGCGTGCATGTGTGCGTGCGCGCACATGGCTGTGACTGTGTTGGATGGTGTAATGTTTCAAAGCTTTCCCGTTTAAACCTAGAGGCCAAACTAGAGCCACGCGCGGCGCAGGAATGTGACATCACAGGGCCCCTATTCCTTGCCTACACACACACACACACACACACACACACACACACACACACACACACACACACACACACACACACACACACACACACACACACACACGTGGTCTCGTGGTCTCACAGGGGACATGACCAGAGTTGTAAGAAGGAATCAGCATCAACATCATGGCTAAGTGTGGGAGACATGGCAGTCATGGGTGTTACGCAAAACATTAGGGCTGCACTACCACCACAGATACTTCAGACACATAGCATATCTGGTCTATATCAGTATTTTCATACACATAACACAACAGCACACATCCTATTGTAGTATATAGAGTCCTAATAGCTATACAATAATAGTTTCTCAGTCCAGTAGTTAAAGCATTTCTGATATATTTCTCATAATATTTTCTTTGGCAGCAATTACCGTTTTCACTTGATGTTCTGCTTTCATAGTGTCCGTGATTTAGGATAAACAATAATGTAAAAGGATTTTTTTTTCTCCTCTTTTTTTACTCCTTTACCCCTTTAATGAGCACTATCCTAGCCCTAAGGAAGCAAATTAGAGGCAGCTCGGCCCAGCTAATGAATTCAGCCATTTTGGTGCCTCCGTGTCCAGTTCCTCCGCGTGGCTTTGCTCTACGGTCGTGTGCTGTACGACTGAGTCCTCCACCGGGCACATAATGACCCGGCATGGCGGTTATGGGCCCTTAGGGGGAGACGGGAAAGGGAGCGAGTGGTCTCAGAGCAGGTCATTATACAGCTAGAGGGCACACACACACACACACACACACACTGACACTTTCAATACATCCTCCATTGCCTCCATCTCCCATATGTCTACTCTTCCGTTCTTTCTTTCCAAACATCTCTTTCGATATATCTTTCTCCACATCTTCCTGTCTCGGTCTGTCACAACTTGTTTTGCTATTTTATTTTTGCTATTTTGTCGCAACTGTGAGGTTTTTTGTTGTTT
>NW_027175909.1:7535000-7615000 GCF_023055335.1 Clinocottus analis
GGCTTGGTGTTTTTGTTATTTTGGGCGCGGTAGGGAGCACATAATGCCTCCGCTGCAAGGCTGCGGTCGGGATAGCCCTGGCTTTGTTAGATTTGATTTACCCAAATAAGAATTCATATGGTCTTTTTATGTATGAGATGGAAATCCATGGCTGGGGATGAATATTGCATGGGGTCTCACTCTCTTTTTTTCTGTCATTGCATGGGGTTCTCTCTTTCTCATTCTTTCTCCCTCTTCTCCCTTACCCTACTCACTTCCTCACCCAACTCACACACACACCTTCCAACTTCCACCCTCTATCCATCTCAAACTCCCCACCTCCTTCCTAGCACGCCATACCTAGCTCCGTAATGTGCGGCTCAATGAGGCAGAAGGAGAGCTGAGTGAGGCTGGGGCCTATTAGTTTAGCTAGTCATCTATCTTTCAGCTCTATCTCTCTGACAGGCCTGTCTGACGGACTGGCGGGGAACCACCATCCATGCATTTACCGCCGCATATTACCGCCAGCGTCATTTAACACCACCGCACACATGCAAAAAAGTGCCCAGGTCCCTCCTACTTTAATGCGTGCTTACGTATGTGTGTGTCCCCAAGTGTAGTTTATCAGATGTCAGGAATCTATTTAATAAAGCAGAACTCTATGCCTTTTTTTTTGCTGAATAATTTGTTCTAGGAATCGCCTTGGGGTCAACTGCAAGTTTGGTTTGGAAGCCAGATGTAATATAACTAGTGGGTTTGGGGTGTTTTATTTTGCATTTGGATTAAAGGAGGTTTAAGAAAGTCAACTGCCAGAAAATGCAAAAGAGAGCCTGGTGTGTCAGCGTGTTGTTATGCTGGGGTTATCATCAGAGACAGGGCCTTGTTTTTCTCTTTTTCCAGATTAAAGTAGTAAGATTTAGCATCTCCATCCTCAGCTCCAAATCTCTGGCGAGCTGGAAATGTTCAGATCTGTGCACGTGTGTGTGTGTGTGTGTTCATATGGAGATCTCCAGGGAAGGGATTACAGTGTGACCAAGTGAGCAGTGTGTTTGCGCACTTCATCTCCAAGACCAAGATCCTTTAAACAAAGAGGGGCAGATACAGAGAGGGGAAGAGATAGACAGAGATATAGGGGGGAGGGGCAAGGAAAGACAGAAAGTGCTTTTTTTCCCCTTGCTTCATTTACATTGTCTTTTATAATCCCATGTCACTTTAGATTAATTGTAATCCATGTTACATTTTCCATGCAAATGCCCCGATGTGGATTACTTCCAGATAGCTTTGTGCTGTGCGTGTAGATTGTGCATGTCGCCACCATGGCTCAGGGGCCCACTTCTTATAAATAACCAACTAAACAAAGGCCCCAGCATGGAAATGAGCCTGTCAGGCAGCCTTAGGAAATTACAGATCTCTACCTGCCTCAAATTAGCAACGAAATTACTCATTGCTCATACAGTCAAATATTATGTATTAATTTCGTGTACAATTTTGAATTGTGCAGATAAGAGGGGAGATAGAATGGAATTGCATGCAAACAAGATCAGATGTAAAATATTCCATATCAGCTTGTTCAAATCCCGCATATTTTTGGTCTTTTTTTCTTATTTGCATGCATCTTGCAAATTTGCCCAGTTTGAGATGAGAGCTGTGCTCGTTTTCTGTCTCTCTAAAATGAGATTAAAATATATTAAAGATATTAGCATGTTTAATTACAAGCCTGCAGCAACTCTTTTGTGCATGTACGGTTTGTGTGTTTTCTGTGTAATGACAGCTTGTTGAACGTCTCAGAAGATTTGTCAAATGTGACGAGGCCATGCTCATATTTATCTGTCATTAGAACACAAGCTGGAGATGGAAAAGAAAGGAGGGCTAGTCATTAAAAAAAATCACAAACTACAAGACAGCTGCTGTTTAACAGCCTTTCTCTCCCTCTATCTATGTGACTATGTCTCTCCCTCTCTACGTCTCACTCTTTCCCATTCTCTCTCTCTACCTCCCTCCGGCTAGATCTGGGCCTGCTGAGTGCTTCAGTGGGAGTCTGGGGTTCAGAGTGTGTTGCTGTAATGTTATCAGGTGACCGGGGGTCAGCCTAATGCGTAACCTCAGAGCAGTAGGCCAGTAAATCATGCTGGCCGGCCCTCCCTGGCCTGTTCTGGCCAACTCTCCCTCCTAGATTTACTACTCCGTAACCTTAGCCAGTCTGCCAGGGCTCAGGACAGCTAAATTGAATACTAAATTCAAGCTGCCGCCACCCAGCCTGCTCCTTCTTAATTGACAACCTCCCCTCCCACACACACACACACTCTTTGTGCTGTTTTTATTTTTTAGAAACGAAATGTCAGGAGTGGAATGTAATTGTTTTGCAGCTTGTAAAAGAAAAAAAGAGAAGAAAAAAAATTGCAATAGGTATGGTCTGATTGCTTTGAAAGCCTGCTCCAAAATGTAGTTTATTTCATATAAAGTCATAGTTGGAGAGATATCAGGCATCAGTGATATGCTTGTTTGTGTGAAAATCTAATTTGCTTGGTTCAGTTTGCACAAAATGTCTCACCCCTTCCGACACAAAAGGGGAGATTCTAAAATTGATCCATGTGAAAAGCATTTGCTATGATGGTACTGCCGGTAGTCCTGCCTTTTTTAGGAACAATTTGGGACAGAAATATCCTGAGGTATTTAGCGCTATGGGCTTCTCTGTCCCTCGCTATCATTTTTCTTCTTCTTTCCTCTGTTTCTCTGCATCTATCTGGCTCTCCCTCCATTGCTCAGTACTTCTCTCCATTTCAGCGCACTCTTGCATGTATATAAGTGTGTGTACACGCGGTTCCCTAAACACCATTGACAGTTGCAAATAAAGATGGGTGGTGAGTGTGCTGCTCTCTCCCCCTGCAATGCAAAAGGGGTTGAGTGTCATAAATCACCTTTTGATTTATCTAATCAAGCAAGGTCCTGCTGCATGCAGACATTTGTCATTGGTGGAGGTGGAGGGGATGTCAGGTTTATTCTGCCCCTCCGCTTCACTGGGCTGCAGCTGGTGGAGCCCACCTAAAGATGAAGGGATGGAGGGAAGGCGGGAAGGGAGAGGAAAGAACAGGGAGGAGGAAAAAGGACACAGTCATTAAGTGTGGGGTGCGGACTTGGAGACAAAGGAAAAGGAGAGAAGAGTCTCCTGCTCCTGTCTTGTCCTCAATCCTGCTCTCTCCCATTATTACTCTGTAAATGTTTTAGCACTGCTGAGGGCTAAAATATGAAGCTGCAAAAACTATAGGCAGAGGGATATTTTCATTTTCCCAATAATTTATAGATAGTGTTTGGATTGTGGTGGCTGTTATGTGGTCTGTTATTATCTGTGTTACAGGTGATTACATCCTTGGAGTGTCCTCCAAGGATGTAATCACCTGCAACACAAATAATTTACCAACAACTTACCAATTTCAATGCAAAAACTGTCTTATTCGCACGAGCAGGGCTTGCCATTTAAGCTCATGTAAAGTGGCCATCGAGAGAGCTGCTCTCTCAACATTCAAGGTTAACCAACAGTTTTTCTCCATGCAAGAGTCACAACGTTGAAGACAAATCTAAACTAAAAGGACAGATGTTCATGTTGCACACACAAAGACACACACACTCTCTCTCTCTCCCTCTACACAAACATACACATTTACATTCAATATGACAGTAATCAATGGTGACCTGTAGGCTCTTTCCTTCGCCGCATTGTAAACGTGTTTGCAGCCCCTTGTCTGACAATCGCCTCATCTCCTTTTTCAGGGATGTAATTTAGTTGCAAATTGACTGGAAGAAGGAGGCAAAAATTGAGAGTTGAAATTAGAAATGGTCATAATAAACATGGGAGGTGGGGCGGAAGCTTTTGAACGGTCAGGTGATATAAAGAGCTCTTCCAGGTTGGACCAATCTGACCAATGGAGTTTCAGAGGCCTGTCAGGAAACACATTATACACACACATACATGCACGCAGACACGAACACAAGCCCTGCAGGGACCATCACAAGCAGTGGAAGACAAGATTACCTCGCTATTCTGAGCTGCAGAGCAATTCTCGGATGTTCTTGGAAATTCACATTGTGCCCTTGTGTTTTTTTCTCTTCTCTCTCTCTCTCTCTCTCTCTCTCTCTCTCTCTCTCTCTCTCTCTCTCTTTCACCCTTTCTTCCTCCCTCCCTCTCTTGTCACTTTCCTTGACAGGCCAATATTTCAGGCTTCAGATATAGGGGATTACAAATAAAATAAGTGGAACGCCTACTTAATGCAACAGAATTAAGATGCATGAACGGACCGGAGGAATTGATATGCGCCCAATACAAACACGAGCCACAGAATAATATGAAATACAAAATGTTTTTTTTCAACCCCCTCTCCATGTATCAGTGCTTTGATTTCCCTTTTTTTTCCATTTGTGCATCTAGCGTGAAGCGTTGATTCGCAAGAGTGAGGCTCACATATTGCCTTGAGTGACCAGACGAGGGAGGGGATGGAGGAGAGGGGGGGGGGGGTGATGGCTTAGAGAGAGAGAGAGAGAGGGAGGGAGAGAGTAAGGGAGGGGGGTGGGGGCGGGGGGGTTGCTGTTGCTGTGTCTTTGTGTTGTGCCGAGTGGGTAAATTGCACTGGCAGAGTATAGCAGGGCCTGCATGGCTTGTATCTCAGGATGAGGCTAATGAAAGATTTATCAGTGGCTGCAGCATTTACTAAATACAACCAGAGGCTGATCTCTCCACATTGAGCCCTGCTGTTAGCGTCACACACGCTTACACGCACACATACAAATAGACACACACAAGTAGCGCCGCTACTGTACCACCAGCCGTGACCAAGCCCCCGAAATTTAGCATCTTGTACAGACAGAGAAGTTGTCGAGGCAGCTGGGGAAATGTATATGAACTAATGAAGTGTATAATATTACCATAACATTTAATGTATGTCGTGCTGTGATAATGAGCCTGCCCGAGTTCTCTCCATTTCACGTGTCCTCAGGGCAGAAACATGTCAGTGTATATGAATGTGAATAATTCAGTCCATGATTGTATCCATGCTTATGTTGTCTTGGTGTCAAATATTTTTTTTAATCATCACCTATGTCTGAATGAATATTCATTTGGTAGATATCTTATCCTATTCAGCATGGTTAATATGGTTTATTTTATAGGCGTTTGACCATTTTGCAATCTGACCCAGCCACAAAATATCATTTCAATGTATTCAAATGTGTCTGTTTTATATTATTTTAGTAATGTATTATCATAGTATATTACTTGATATGTTGCAGTACTTGTGATGAATGGGATACTATACACAAATAAAACATAGCTGTTACTATTTTGCAACTCCTAAGTTAAAAATGTAATTCTCCTCTAGAGCTCCTTTCTTAAAAGCTCCATTTGAAAAATAAATCAATGTTTATCCAAAAATAAGTTTATAATCGTGCAGCTTTGATGTATTTTCAGATTGGTATTGTCATTTTTAGTGTTTTGTATGCTGACTCCCCTTTCTCTCTCTCTATCTCCTTCACCAGGAGTGAATGCCACATCCAAAGAGGGTGCCGGACAGAATTCGTTGGCTAAACATTCCCTTATGCCAGATCGACAAATTGAAAGTCCGCCCAAAAGGCCAAAATCTGCTGAGGGGAAGACCTCTGCCAGTGAGCAGGTAAAGATGTGAAAAGAATATGAAAAGGAAACTGCAAATTGTACTATGATATCAACACTTTTGAAAAAATTACTAGTAATGTTCCCAGCAATTCAAGTAGGACCGACTATGGGCCTTAACTGTTTTCACCTTTCCAAAACGAAAATACATTTGAAGGTTATTTTGCTTTGTGTGTCTCTATTTAGATTAAATATATAACAATTCATATTCCAAATAAATTGTTACATTGGAGCTACAGAAAGCTGATTGTTAATGAGGCTGGTTCTCCTTCACAAGCACTAATGAAATATAACCTTTGCTGTCACTGTGAAATTAGCTAATGGGAAGATACTCATGAACTGGAAGAAGCAGAAATGCTAAGCTAAGCATTTAGCAATGTTGGCGCCAGCTTTCTATCAAAGGGTTAAACACAGCCCTCCATTCCCTCCCTGACAGAGCTTTTTAGCATCAAGCACAGTAGGCAAGTCTTTGTGTTCTTAAGTGGACTACCTGCACTAGCCTTAGCCCCCCCTTTTGCATCTCTTTAAATTATATGTGTTTTTAAATTAGATTATGAAGTATTAGCTTGTCTGGTTCTGGGCCCTGCAAGGAGGGAGGACTTAGTCATTTCAGAAATGGATTCTATTAAGACAGGTGGTGGGGAGGCTGCTATGTTCAGAGTACTCCCTGTAATGAGGGCAAGGCGTAGCTTGGGAGAGTACACACCTTTGTCATCTGTAATACTGATTAGAAATTCTGGCCAATCATGGTTTGGGCTAATAAAATTGCACGAGTTGAGAGACTTAAGTGAATTAAATGAAACATGGCTGATCTACAATTTTTTGTTACGGTGGGAATGAAGGTTGGTTGGAAGAGGTAAATGTGTTGGGATGAGGTTAATGGGCAGTGAAGAACAAGAAAAAGCCCTTTAAGAATAAAATAGTGCAGGAGACATGTGTCTTGTGTGTCTTGATTGTTGTTTGTTTTTTAGTTAAGTTTAAGTTATGACTAGTGTATTTATGAGGCACACAGTGGACAGCCAGCTATGCGAATGGCTCTTGTGTATAAATATGTTACCCAATAATGAGCACATCTTGTACAAAAAGTAAATCCTGCTATCCGATTCATTTTTACATTGTACAGAATGTTCATTTTCTCCACTCCCAATCAGTTACTTATTATACCATCTTGTTTTTTAGGTTCAGCAGTGTCCATATTGCAACTACAGCAGTAAAGATGCCAACCGTATGCAACTCCATGTGATGTCCCAGCATTCCATGCAGCCAGTGATTCGCTGCCCATTGTGCCAGGATGTCCTGAGCAACAAGATTCACCTGCAGCTGCATCTCACCCACCTTCACAGTGTGGCTCCTGACTGCGTGGAAAAGCTGATCATGACTGTAAGTAGAAGTAATGATTACAAAGATGTGTGTGTGTGTGTGTGTGTGTGGGGGGGGGGGGGGGGAGGTATGTGTGAGAGCACAAATACCTTTTTGATAATGGTTTAAAAAGGGGAATAGTATTCTCAAGACACATAAAAATGTATGAGAGTAATCATTATTTGCAAATGTATGTATTAATTAAGACTTTTCTTTGGTCTTGATAGGTTGTTGGACCTGACACGTCAACATCAAATAATATAATGCATCCCCAAACTGGACAAGACAAAGGTCTATCTTTAATGGATTCCTCTACCTCTCTTACTGATGGGTCAGGAAAATCTCAAGGTGAGCAGAATTTGGTTCTTAAATTATTTTTTTCTGTCAATTTTTTTGTGTACATGATAATGCAATTTAACTTTCATATACAAATGTATGCATTTATAATTATAAGGTTTAGTTTTTTGTCACACCAAAAAGTATGATAAGTAGAAGATGCAGTGTATTGTACTTCAAATTGCATTTTTTATTTTTAGGAAATATCTCAAAGGATGAGCTAACCAGTCAAGACAAGAATGAATTGGACCTGCAGAGGGAGGAACTCAAGCCCCCAAAGGAGGCTGCAGAGGCCCAAGGCTGGAAGAGAGCCAGTGGATTAGGACATGATAGCAAGTCTCCTGATACCCTTCAGGACCATCTCAGTGAGCTCCAAAGGCTCCAGCAGCAACAACAACAGCTCTCAGTATCTGATCGTCATGTCTACAAATATCGTTGCAACCATTGCAGCCTGGCCTTCAAGACCATGCAGAAGCTTCAGATACATTCCCAGTACCATGCCATCAGAGCAGCCACTATGTGCAGCCTTTGCCAGCGCAGCTTCAGGACATTCCTGGCCCTCAGGAAGCATTTGGAAAATGGACACCCTGAACTTAGTGAAGCTGAGGTGCAGCAACTCATAGGAAATCTGCCACTAAATGGCGATATCACTGAGAGTGAAGCCAGGGCCTTGGAGGAAGCTCAGGCCTTTGAACATGACTTAGACAAAGATGACGAAATGGACCAGGATGAGAAGCCCAGTCCTACCGGAAGTGACAGTAGCTCTCTGCTAGATGACATGGGAACAGAACCAAAACGAACCCTACCTTTCAGAAAAGGGCCCAACTTTACAATGGAGAAATTTTTGGATCCTTCTCGGCCTTACAAGTGCACAGTATGTAAGGAGTCCTTCACTCAGAAGAACATCCTACTAGTCCACTATAATTCCGTCTCCCACCTGCATAAGTTGAAGAAGGTTCTTCAAGAGGCGTCAAGCCCAGTTCCGCAAGAGACAAGCAACAGCATTGATAACAAACCATTTAAATGCAATATTTGCAATGTTGCTTATAGCCAAAGCTCAACACTTGAAATTCATATGAGGTCAGTGCTACACCAGACCAAAGCCAGAACAGCCAAAACTGAAATGAGCAGCAGCAGTATCACAAGCACCAGTGGTCCAGTGCCTGCAAAAAGCCCAGCCCCAAGCACACAAGGGAACAGCAGCAACTCAGACACTGCAAGAAGTGGAACACCTTCTGCTAACAAAGAAAACATTGTGGAACCCAAAGAAGCTAACAGCAGCAACAACACAAAACCAACAACAACCACTGACCTTGTTTCAGCACAAGCAAGCAGCCACCAGTCAGCACAGTCCTCAGCCCAACTGCAACTGCAGCTTCAACATGAACTCCAGCAACAGGCTGCCTTCTTCCAGCCTCAGTTTCTTAATCCAGCTTTCTTCCCCCATTTCGGAATGACACCAGAAGCACTGATGCAATTTCAACAGCCACAGTTCCTTTTCCCCTTCTACATCCCAGGAGCTGAGTTCAATCTTAGTCCAGAACTTGCGCTGCACTCAGCAGCAGCTTTTGGAATGCCCGGCCTCACTGGATCTTTCCTAGAGGACTTGAAGCAGCAGATGCAACAGCAACACCAGTTGCAGCAGGCTCAGGCCCAGCAACAGGCTCAGCAGCAACAACAGCAGCAGCAAGCCTCTCAGACACAGTATCAAATGCAGCAACAGAAACATCAGCAATTGCAGAACCACAAATCTAAAATGGAGTCCAGCAATGTGTCTGAAATTCAGATGACAAGAGAGGCAGAGGACCAACTAGAAAAACAGGAAAACAGAGCAAAGATTGAAAATGCAGGTGATGCATTTAATGATGGAGGAAAAGACAACAAAGACCCGAGGAAATCAAAGTTCTCAGAGCCATTGATTCCTCCTCCACGTATTGTGTCAGGAGCAAGGGGCAATGCAGCCAAAGCACTACTGGAGAACTTTGGATTTGAACTGGTCATTCAATACAATGAAAACAGACAAAAAAACCAAAGGAAAAACAAAGATGGACTTGAACAAGTGGAAATGAACACTGATAAGCTTGAGTGTGGAATGTGTGGTAAACTCTTTTCCAATATGCTTATCCTAAAAAGCCACCAGGAACATGTGCATAGTCACTTTTTCCCATATGTGGAGCTGGAAAAGTTTGCCCAACAGTACAGAGAGGCCTATGACAAACTCTATCCAATGAACCCTTCTTCACCCGAGACTCCACCACCACCACCACAACAACCTCCTCCTCCTCCACCTCCGACGCCATCTCCAGTGACAGCTACGCAGCCTCCTTCTACATCAATGACCAAACCCCAAACTTCAGTACCCTCACCAGTTTCTGTCCCTAATATGACCCCACACCAACCGTCTCACCAGACACCACCACCTCAGACACCACCACCCCCTACACCACCTACTGCCCCTGCTGCACCTCTTCAAGTTCAGCTCCCTGTTCCCTTGGATATGCCCATGTTTCCACCTCTAATGATGCAGTCTGTCCAGCACCCGGGCCTGTCCCATCAGCTTACCCTCCAGATGCCTACCATGGACTCTCTTTCCACAGACCTTACACAGCTCTGCCAGCAACAATTGGGTCTTGATCCAAACTTTCTCCGCCAATCCCAGTTTAAGCGACCACGCACTCGTATCACAGATGACCAGCTTAAGATCCTCCGTGCCAACTTTGATATCAATAATTCCCCAAATGAAGAGCAAATTCTGGAGATGTCAGAGAAGTCTTGCTTGCCCCAAAAGGTCATAAAGCACTGGTTTCGTAACACTCTCTTCAAAGAAAGACAGCGGAGTAAAGACTCTCCCTACAATTTTAATATTCCTCCAATTACTACATTGGAAGATATTCGAATTGAGCCCCAGCTCAATTCACATGAATACTACAGAACTGACGCAACCTTCAACAAGCGGTCTTCCAGGACCAGATTCACTGACTACCAGTTGAGGGTACTTCAAGATTTCTTTGACACCAATGCCTATCCAAAGGATGATGAGATTGAGCAACTTTCCACTGTGCTCAATCTACCTTCCCGGGTAATTGTGGTGTGGTTCCAGAATGCCCGGCAGAAAGCTCGTAAGAGCTATGAAAACCAGGCTGATTCTAAAGATAATGAGAAAAAAGAGCTGACCAATGAACGATACATCAGAACAGCCAACATGCAGTACCAGTGTAAAAAGTGCAACATTGTGTTCCCGCGCATTTTTGACCTCATCACTCACCAGAAAAAATTGTGTTATAAGGATGAAGATGAGGAAGGTAGTGAGGAAACCTATGAAGAATACATAGATTGTGGTGAGCAAGCTCCGGTTAGGATTACCCAAGTACCTTTTGAGCAACCCAAACAGTCCCATAGAACTGCCAGCAGTTCTGGCTCAAGCTCCCCTGTGATGGCTTCTCCTCGTGCCAGCGTGGGGAAGACTTCGCCCAAACCCGATATTTCCCCTGAAACTGAACCTAAACAAACTGAAACTGCATCATCGCCTGTGATAAAGGCACTACCAGAACCAAGACCATCAAAGGCTTGCACACCTCAGCCACCCCCTCAGAAAGCTCCTCAGCCACAAATATCAAGACCCCATTCCCAGCCACAGGCTGCTGCAGTGCCCTCAAGTCCACTCTCCATGGCCCTTTCCTCACTCACAAACAGTCTCCCTCACCAGATGCTTCAGTACCAGTGTGACCAGTGCAAGATTGCCTTCCCCTCTGTCGAGCTATGGCAAGAGCATCAGCACATGCATTTCTTGGCTGCCCAAAACCAATTCCTTCACTCTCAGTTCCTCGAAAGACCCATTGACATGCCCTATATGATATTTGACCCAAATAACCCCCTAATGGCGAGCCAGCTGTTATCTGGAGGCCTCTCCCAAATGCCCTCTCAGGGTAGCTCTGGTTTAACTTCTGCTGCAGGCTCTGGAGCAATGAAGAGAAAACTGGATGACAAGGATGAAAGTGCTAACGATAAAGATGGTGGAAACAGTAGTGAAGAGCAGCATAGAGATAAACGTTTGAGAACCACCATCACACCAGAACAACTGGAGATTCTCTATGACAAATACCTACTTGACTCTAACCCGACAAGGAAGATGTTGGATCACATTGCACGAGAGGTTGGCTTGAAAAAGAGAGTCGTGCAAGTTTGGTTCCAGAACACTCGCGCAAGAGAGAGAAAAGGGCAGTTTAGGGCTTTAGGGCCCTCTCAGTCCCACAAAAAATGTCCCTTTTGCAGAGCACTGTTTAAGGCTAAATCTGCTCTAGATAGCCACATACGATCTAGACACTGGCATGACGCTAAGCAGGCAGGCTTTAGCTTGCCACCAAGCCCAATGATGAATCAAGACAATGAAAGAGGTGAAAGCCCAAATAAGTATAATTTCTTTGACTACCCACAGCTGCCTACCAAGACTGAGCCAAATGAGTATGAGCTGCCTACTGCATCCTCAACTCCAGTCAAACCATCTGAGGTACAAGTAAAAAACTTATTTAGCCCTTCATCCTTAAAAGCTGAAAACTGTGATGAAACTGAAGGGCAAAATGCTAATTCAGCTGAAGTATCATCTTATGATTGCAGTAGGATGGATTTTGATGAAACATCTTCTATTAATACAGCTATTAGTGATGCTACAACTGGAGATGAGGGTAATAACAATGAGGTTGAGAGCCTCACAGCCAATGGAGGGGACAAGCTGAGTGACAAGAGTGGCCTAGCACCAAATTCTGATGGTGGCAATGAAAGGTTTCAATACAGCATGGTGAGCCCTGCCCTCAGCTTCTCTGGAAAAGACTATGACTCTTACTTTAGCTCGAGAGATGATGACATGGATGACTTCTATGACATGAGTGAAACATCAAGCCTAGCTGATCCAAGTTCTCCGAGTCCCTTTGGGGCAGGTAACCCCTTCAACAAGTCCGGGAAAGGCAGCAATTCCGGGGATAGGCCAGGCCACAAACGATTCAGGACCCAGATGAGTAACCTGCAACTTAAAGTTCTCAAAGCCTGTTTTAGTGACTACCGCACTCCTACAATGCAAGAGTGTGAGATGCTGGGCAATGAGATTGGACTCCCCAAGCGTGTTGTTCAGGTGTGGTTCCAGAATGCCCGTGCTAAAGAAAAGAAATTCAAGATTAATATTGGAAAGCCATTCATGATAAGTCACAGCTCACCAGATGGGCCCAGACCTCAGTGTACTTTGTGTGGTATAAAGTACACTGTCCGGATGTCCGTCCGAGACCACATCTTTTCCAAACAGCACATCGCCAAAGTGCAAGAAACCCTGGTAAATCAGGTAGATAGAGAAAAGGACTACCTAGCACCAACTACTGTCCGTCAACTGATGGCGCAGCAAGAGCTGGACCGAATGAAGAAAGCTGGTGAGGGACTCAGCCTGCAACAGACTGTAGTGGACAACAATAATGCACTTCATGGCCTCAGTCTACCCTCAGGCTACCCAGGGTTGTCTGGCCTTCCGCCAGTGTTGCTTCCTGGGGTCAATGGTCCATCATCACTTCCTGTTTTCCCACCCAACACACCTGGTGAGTTAGTATGACGAACACTTTTTAAAAAAAGAAGTTAAAACACTAGAAGCTTTATGAACTGAGCTTTATCATGCACTATTTTATTCTACTATTCTACTGTCTATTCTGTATCACAGTGGTGTTGGTCAAAAAGTCTTATTTTTAAAAACTATTTTAAAATAAAAAAATGTGGGAGTTAGTGCATGCATTATGTCATCATCAGAGTTGAACTGCTAATTGATAATTCAGAGATTTTTTACAACAAATGTATCTATATCATGGCTTTTGTTTGTGTTGTTTGTTTTCCCCCTTATTGTAGGTTTGGTATATTTATATTATAATATATATTGGCAGATTTAAATGATCATAAAGCGCATGTGACAGTTTTGATCCATAACAAAATCTTAACAAGAGCGATAAAATAAAAAGCATCTTTAGCTTGTAATACAAACAAATTTCAATAGTGATTTGGGGTTGAATATTTAAATCCATATTTATATACCACTGTATTTCAGCTTTAGCGTCTCCCGGTGCTGGCATGCTTGGGTTCCCTACACCAGCCACCCCCTCTCCTGCCATGTCTCTCAGCACTACCCCAACCAAGACTCTTCTGCAGACTCCTCCTCCTCCTCCTCCACCTCCTCTTCCTCCTCCTGTTCCCTCCACACCTTTGGCAGCAGTAAATCATACAGAGCAGCAAGGTAAAGACTCAGAGAGAGACAGCAGCAAGAAACCAGGAGACAAGCCACAGCAGATGAAGATGAAGGACAGAGAGAACGTGAGCGGCTCACGCGCTGAGACCCCCAGCATGGCCAAGAAAAAGGAGAAACCAGCTGCAGGGAAACCAGGAAGTGAGACTCAACTAGACGCCACACAGCTTCAGGCACTTCAGAATGCGCTTGCCTCAAGTGATCCCAGCTCTTTCTTTGGGGGGCAGTTCTTGCCCTACTTTCTCCCTGGATTTCCCAACTGCTTCTCTCCCCAGCTTCCTAGAGGGGTCCAAACAGGAGGCTACTTCCCACCAGTGTGTGGAATGGAGAACCTGTTTCCATATGGCCCAGCAGCAGTCCCACAAGCTGCCATGGCCGCTGGTCTCTCCCAGACTGCCATCCTGCAACAGTACCAGCAGTACCAGCAGTCCCTCCAGGATTCCCTGCAGAAGCAACAACAACAGCAGCAGAAACAACTTGAGCAACAGCAGAAACAACAACAGAAGCAGCAACAGAAACCAACCCCTGTGAAGACACCCCAGAGCATACAGAGCACCACCAAACCAAAAGAAGCTATAAACGCAAAGGATAACACCAACAAAGGCTCTTCAAAAGAAAGCACAAAAGAAGAACCGAAAACAGATACCAAAAGTTCCATGGATTTTCCAGACGCTTTTATTGTACCGTCCGTCAAGCATGAGTTTATATGCAGGAAGTGCCAGATGATTTTTGCTGACGAAGATTCTGTGGTGCGTCATCAGAAGTCCTTCTGTTACTTGGGACATCCTTTTTCTGACCCGCAAGAGACAGTGCTTCGAAAGGCAGTGAGCAACTACACTTGTGTTGCCTGCAATGTGGTTGTTAACGGGAATGAAGCACTTGGCCAACACCTTCAGTCGAGCTTGCACAAAGAGAAAACAATCAAACAAGCAATGAGAAATGCCAAAGAGCATACTAGATTATTACCTCACTCTGTCTGCTCCCCTACTCCTAACACCACATCTACCTCGCAGTCTGCAGCTTCTTCTAATAACACCTTTCCTCATCTCTCTCACTTGTCCATGAAGTCCTGGCCAAATGTCCTGTTCCAGGCCGCCACAGCCCGGAAAGCTGCTTCCTCCTCCCCGTCTGCCTCTCCTCCTCCCCCCCTCTCCTCACCTTCAACGGTTACCTCAACTTCCTGCAGCACCTCAGGGGTTCCAACCTCACTACCCATCGAGAGTTGTTCAGATGAGTCTGACAATGAGCTAAGCCAGAAGCTGGATGACTTAGATAACGCGTTGGAAGTCAAGGCTAAGTCGGCCTCTGGCCTAGACGCGAGCTTCAGTAGTATCAGAATGGATATGTTCAGTGTGTAGGAGTGACAAAAGGATCCCTTGCTTAAAGAAAAAATAAGACTTTTTAAACTGCAGTTCCAAAGTTTCTCTTAACCCAAAAAAATTACAGTACCAAATGATTGACTCAGGATTGTTTTTCCCATATTGATATGCTGGCAAGATATTGATTGATTTTTGTTATGGACAGAACTGTTGCAGATGCTTGACTGAGCTTATATTGTATACAAAAACATGGAGTAGGAAAAAAAATCCCACAGGCTCCCTTGGGGGGGCTTGTTTCAAGCCAAAAACTCTCACGATAGCAAATTGCACCTCAGCTGGATTGTTTTCCAAATGCTAGCATGTACTGTATGGGATGACGATCCAGAACCCTCAAAGAGAATCTCTCTTAGTTTAGATAGGTGTAATTCAGTAGCTTTAAATTCTCAGGTCAGAACATAACATTTCTCATTTGTTAAAGCAGCAACAAGCCTGGGTACACTTGGCTTATAACCAAAACATGTCAAGCTTTATCGGACGCATTTCCTTGATGTGTATAGAGTACCAAGAGACAATATTACTGTTACAGTGGACGATGTGCATATCCTTTTAGTTTTGCCCTACAAAGACAGTATGGTTTTGCCACTGAGGGGATTTAGAATGGTGAAGTAAATGTGTATGATGCCCCTGTGTTTGCCAGTTTGTATTACAACAAGCTGTATCTATTTCCCGCCCCCTTTTTTCTTGTAGTATATACTAATCTGTGCCAACTCTTACCTTCTCACTTTTACCTCTGCTCACACCCTTTTCTGAAGAGGTAATAACTCTAGTTTTGATAGACTCTCTCGGATTATGTGAATATAACATTTTTCATTTGTGAATTGCTGTACTGTTACGGTACTTGCTTGTGTCTGGACTATAGTGCACTTATTTTGTTTTTATTTGTCTTTTTATTATTTGAGTAGGCCATTTGTTAATTTAATAGATTTTTTTTCTGTTTGTATGTATGTTTGTGTTTTAATTATTATTTGTGTCTATTGCAGCAGCATATTGGTCCATATTTGTTACAGGATTGATGCCTAACAATCTAGAGACCTATTTAACAATTGGTGCATCCATGAAAGCAGTACTGTATACTTGAAACTGTTAAGGTACAAGTTGGTCACAATGTTAAAAAAAAAAAGGTATGATCATTTGCTATAGGTTTGCAAATATGCTGCTTTAAATGGGGGACAACAGCATTTTTGTTGTATATTAAAAACATGTTCATGTACTTGTAGGACTTAAAACAGTGTTATACCTATACACAGCCATTTAGTGCATAGGTTGACGTCCTCCCAACAATTCTCTGGGCACTTCTGATGATCTACAGTTAAAGTCAACATTTTCATTTTTCCACATTTAGTGATATCAACATTGCAAAGTATTACCTTACAAAGTTTTGCTGCTACTGTGTAATGTTATTTTGCTTGCCATCAATTCTCTCAACTTTCTACCAGATGAAATACTGGTCCATTAATTGCTTTGCTTTGCTATTTTTATTTTATATTATTTTCTTATTTTGCTGTGGAACTAAGAATGTGAAAGCTGTCAAAGGGTGTTCAATTTTTTACGAATCACTTTCTAGTTTGGTAATTGAAACCAATGTGATTCATTCCAAAGTAACAGAAGGCTATTTGTATGAAAGATAAAGGCTTGTGAACAAAGAAAGCTAAGCTGTTGTACATATTCGTAGTTGGCTGTGCATGGTACAAATTTATTAATATGAAGAAATGCAAAAATGTATTGCTTTTGGTATTTCCTATTCTGAGATGAGCAAGTAGCATGTAATGCAACTGTTTGACAGGTTAAATCAAATCATGCTTAGTTATTGTTTCAAACAATGAAATCAAGTAACATTTCCTCTTCTGTTTTATTATTGTAAAGGTGTTTTTTTTTCAAAGTTTTAAAGCAAACTCAGTTTTTCATTTTCTGCGTGAGCTTTTTAATTGTCATTATTTGGATTTTTAGTATTTTAACATTTACTTTAATCCTGAAGACACTTTTCGATTGTGTTTCACAAGAGACATCCTGGCCTCCCAAGGTGCAATTCTGCCATTGTACAAACATGAGCGACTGTCCTGATTCCAAAGGCTTTCACAACTCTGGCTTTTTGCCTTTCCCCACTCTTTGGCTCAGCATTATAAGACTGAACTGTCAGCTAGCATCATGTGCTAAGATGTTAGCATGAGACAGGACGCTTTCCACACCAAGGACTGGTAAAAGCTAACAAACCAACAAAAAGGATGGTCCAACAAACAATATAACTGTACATAGATATTGCAACTGCACAGCAGCCAAAAAGAAAAAAAAAGAACTTTAAAAAAAAAAAAAAAAAATGGATGGATTGTGTCATGTTTATGGGGACAGCCTTCAAAAGGTTGAAATTGGAATTGTTCTTCTGGATGTCAAAGGGATTTTCATGGCGCAATCATATCCTACACAATATGTACTCTTCAACATCTGGGTTACATAGGAAATGCACCCTGAGGTTTTAATAAGAAGAAGCCCCTATGGCTAAAACTTTAAATAAACTAAACCAAAAATGTTATTGATGTTTTATATATAGAGAGTAGTCGCATTAGTTTTTGTTACTGTACTGTTTGAGGTCTCAACTGTACCGTATCACGGTAATAACATGGTTTTGAAACCTTTTTTTTATTTTGTCACAGACCTGTTGTCATAGTTGAAATGACGTTTATTGTAGATGGTATTTGAACAACTTCTGGAAATAGTTCATCAAGTATGTTTGTTGCTCATTGTTGTGATACATTAAAAACTGTATCTGCAAACCAGTTTGGTCTCATCAAATATTCTTTATTTCATTTTCACTCTTACATGTTTTTATTATGATAATTGATTGGCAATTGATTGGTAATTTGACAGTAGTTTAGCAAACACATGTGTTATACTAGTACAATGTAAATGTTTTTTTTATTTCAATTTAAGTTTCCATATTACACTTAACATTTTTGGCGCATCTTTTCCCAAAATGTTTACGATGTCGTACTATTAACCAAATATGTGTTGTATCAACATCCCTCTAATAATTGTCTTTTCAGTCACTGATAGACGAAAATTCCAAATCATATAATGGGTATTTCCTATCATTATGCTATTTGTGTTAATCTGACTAAGCAGATGCAAGGGATTATTTTTGGAAGTGTCTGCTAATCTGGATCTGATCAGGTGCAACTCCAGAATCCTTCCATTAAAAGGGAAATGTCCACAATAATAAATCACGACCACGGATAAACAGACGTGCAGCCACAACAGAGAGCAAATAACATCTGTTTTTAATTTTTTTTATCTTAGATTGGTGATCCTGTATGTGTATATATATATATATATATATATATATATATATATATATATATATATATATATATATATATATATATATATATATGTGTGTGTGTATATATATATATACATATATTTATATATATATATATATATAAATATATATATATATATATGTGTGTGTATATATATATATACATATATTTATATATATATATATATATATATATATATATATATATATATATATATATATATATATATATATATATATAGATGGATGATGGATAGATATAAAGTGTGCTTTTTGCTGCACACCATATACTGCTTTTAAAATTCTATTAAGAAGCAAAATGCACGTCAGCATGAGACATTAGGGTGACATTTTACATTTGAGGTCAACAGATGCTGTCACATTAAAAATTGCACCTGAGGAAAACCTCAACACAATACATCACACCCTGCCAGCGAGACGTGTCCGCCACCAGTGTCATGGTCACGGAGAAAGCCGACATTCACAAGTCGTTAAATCCACCTAATGAAATTTCACAAGGGCAGCAAAAATGAAGGGGAAGATGAGGATCTTTTCACTCTGGCAGAATCGGTTGTGGCCTTTATTGTTTCGCTTTACACACTTCAGTGTGCAGTGAAACGGCCGCAACATGTAAAAGCCTCAAAAACAGCTTTTTTTCTCCCCCCTTCTGACTTCACCCCTCGCCCTTGACGAATGTGCTCGGCTCGCAGGGTGCAACTGTTCTGCTGAATGGCCCTTTCCTGTTGCCCACCCTTTAAGCGAAGGCGGTTGCCGAGGTAGGGCTCCTCCGCCATATTATGGGATTGAATTGCGTTTGACCTTTGTGGAGAACAATGGCTGAAGGCCTTTCATTTTTCTGGCCTTCACAGCTCCGAGAAGAAGGACCTCTTTACTCTGCGTTTTTACTGTGGTCTGCCAGTAATTCACAAGCAGGATGACAGGGTGATCTATGCACAGTAAATGTGCATGTGTGTTTGCGTACACCCGGGGGTATACACAAGTCAAGTGTATTGTTTGCTAGTTCCGACTTGCATCTACAAAAATTGCTGTTTATAGGTCAAACAAAATATAAATACCATTTTGATTTCACTATATTTTGGGGGCCACCCAATCTTACCACCTCACTGCACTGTCCTAGAATAAGAAAGTCCTCTAAAGAGAGTAGTTCATAGTGGTTCAGACACAGCTTTGCTAAAGAGGCCACAAACAGTGAGCGGTCTTGCCCTGAATACACGATAAAAGGTTTACTGTAAATTTTAAATGGCGTTTTCCGCAACCCATACATCACTCATGACCATTGGGTTCCACCCTCACTGCACAGTGCACCCTTCTAGCCACAGCTTTCCAGATGATACAGTACAGAGGCTGCGGTTCAGGCAGATCTGCCTTTGAATAGCCTGCAGCCAATGGATTTTCTCTGGATAATACAATGTTTGGGACAGAGAGGCAGGGATTAGTCCAGACGGATACATCCACCACCCCCCACATGCCCAATCTAATTAGACTGGAATCAGTTTAAGATGAAAGCAAGCCCTAGCATCACCGCACTAAATACTGGAATTAGTATTCCCCGCATGGGAATTTAATGACGGAGCCTGAAAATCCAATCACATTCACTCCCAGTTTAGCCCCTCATGCATTGGGCCTGGACAATGACGAAACGAAAGAACAACAACAATGATTTGTCTGTCAATAGATATTGACCAACATCACATCTGAGGCCACTTGTGTATTGGCGTTACTATGTTGTCATCATTTAACAAAGATAAACAGCTTATAATCAGATATTTAGTCTGTTTCTGATATAAACCTTTGTCACTTTCTGACATTCGGGGCCATAACAGAAATATTATAACAGAAACTGAGTAAGACATATTATGCACCCATAGTCTTACTATGTTTATGTTTATTTGCAATGCATTAATTCATTAGTTCAGATAGAATTCCTATCATTAGTAATTAACACATATGCAATGCTACTGTGTTGTTGTTTTAGACCAACCAAAAAAGTTAACAGGCATCAGTAAAGTTAGTTATTAATCAGCTCCTTACATCAAAGCCCTGATTGCTGTATGGGATTTGAAACTGTCAAACTATTGATAGCAGGCCGACAGCATCAGATCCTTTTTGGTTTCTATTATCTTTCAGACTTTGAGCCCACATTCGCTGATAAAACAGCACATTTTGAAGCACATATTCATATGAAACATTCTCACAGTCTCTTGACTTTATCTTGCCCTTATTATTATTATTTCTCAACCTAAGTATATGCCATCAAGGGAACTCTATTTTAAAACCACTAAAATGCAAGCCATATTTCAGCTTCAGGTTGGTGATTAACGGCACAGACCGGAAATAACTCCGGCACCTGTGTTCCATCCAGCCACACAATATCTCCTCCACCTGCGATTCATCCACCAAAGCATTACACCTGAGAAATCAGGAAACCATTGTCCCCTGTGCACAAATACTCAACATGAAATCTTATTATTTATTGCTGGCTCTTTTTGGGGGTATGCACCAAAGCAGAACCTGTTGTTTTTTTTGCTAACAGGTGTAATGCAACTTTTCGACTCATCCAAAAAGTCATCCTGCTAAACTTTTCTACTTTTTGCCTCCAGGAGGAAATTCAGTGTGCTTTTTTATTAAATGAGGAGATAAATATTGTTTGCGGCGTTGGCAGCAGTGCATCAGTGGGGAAGAGGACACAGCAATAGGCAACAAAAGGCACAACTCTTGAAGTGATGCATCCTTTAAGTTGGGAGGTAAAGATTAACTGTGTTTTTTGTGGATTTAGCAACACGTCAACAACAGCCAACTCACAAACTTACTCATAAAAAAGGCAATCTAATCTTTTTTCTTAAATTTTTTTCATTTGGCCTGCTTTGGTATTGGCTTCTGCAATACCACATTTGAGGTACAAAAGCATGGAGGCAGGAGTATACCTGTGTTATCGTTGCATTGTTGATGAAGGATACAGTCACTGCTGGCGTTTCTACAAGACACACAGCCAACTAACACATATTTTAAAGTGAAAGAGAAGGAGGAGGAGGTGTGAGGGAGAAAGAGAGGCAGGCCCTAGAGAAAAAGAAAAAAAGACGCAGATAGACAGGCCAACAGGCTGACTGAGACTGAGCGTCATGGACAGAGAGAAACAGAAACAGACAGGAAGAAAGACAGAAAGAAAGAAAGCAGGTGATATAGACAGCAAAATGAGCAAGTGACACAAGTGAAGTGAGAGTGAGAGCAGGAGAGAAAGAAAAGGAGGGGCGACCTGAGAGAAATCAAACATGGGCTCCGTGCAACAGAGGTACGTCGGCAAACGAGCATGTTATGGCAGCCCGCTGGGACTTCCCCGGCAGATCGTTTGTGCTGTTTCCCAATCTGTTCTGAGGAGCGGCACAGCCCCACATGGGGACGCGTGAAGGCGTCAAGATGGGATTGCTTAAGACAGATGAAACAAGGTGTTTTTTGATGCCATCTGGAGCGGACAAAAGCCTGATTTCCTGTTTTGCCTGTGACTCAAAGGGTGCTGTGTAGTTTGCAGAACAGTTCAAGGCTTTTTGTTGTCAGGGCTGTAAATAACTAAACAAATGAGAAGGGAAGTTACAGAGGTTCTGGATCCACATGCCAAAAAACTGAAAAATACCTTCTCTCTTGTTTTTGGCATGTCTCTAACAAACAATCAATACTACAGTTCTCTCATCACTTTCTTACATATTCTCCTTCGGTGTGAAAACAGCGTGTAAAGTGAATATCCTGGCACACACCCATTTACCTCTGGACAGCTACAGTTTTACTTACATTTGCTGGACCCCTGAAACAATACCATCGTAACAGAGATCAAAGTGTCAAGCTTCGTAATATTGCTTTACATTTTAAAGGGCGCTGAGCAGCCGGGCTAAGGTTTTTACAAGGCGCGCTGAGTCGTTGGGGAAATAAGGGAGCAATGGAGGAGGGAATGAAGGAATTTTAGGGGGTGATGGGATATGTCTCACTCTTTGTTCACGTACACATACACACACTCTCGAACTGAAATCATACCATGTGCAGCGGAAGAGCAGGCGGTGAGGAAATAGAAGCTAAATATAAAGTGACATGTCGCATTCCCCAGGTCATTCACAGGCCCTGCACCAAATCACACTGCTCCACAACTTGTCGTTTATCACACACACAAGCCCGAGTCTCACAAAGAAAATTATAAAAGCAGCCAAATAAGTATGCCTTGTAATTTATAGAATCACTGATGAAAGGATGAGGAGATGCATTGACATCAAATTGCTTCATTCTTCTGGTCCTCTTTGTGTATCAACTCAGCATCCTGGCAGGAACATTTGTAACAAAAAGCTTTTTTAATGTTTAAATGAACATTTTAATGAGGCCCTGTATTGCTTTTCCTTTTGAGTCTTTAAGAGCCCTCTAAATCATTAAAACTTGCTCAGTCTTTGATTTCAAGGTCATTTGAAGAAATAAGGCAGCCGTAAGTGGCCCTCAGACCAAAAGTGGCCGATATGCCAAAGACCGCAAATGAATGTAGCCTAATGCTTTTTAATTTGCATTCATCTTTAAAAACACAGAAGAGCCATCTCTAAGTTATAATAGGCTGTGATGGCAGTTGGAGCCCCTCTAGTCATTAGTAGCAATGCAGCTCCTCCAAAATGAAGGCCTTTCTCATCTTGTTTTAACTTAAGCCCATTACAAAGATACATTATCCTGCTGTCCGTTGCCTGTTTGTCTGCATACAATATTTCTGTCTGGCTATGTCAGTGCGTGCCCACATATGTCCGCATGAATTCACCTCCTTTTTCCTCCCAATGAGCATGAACACATGCAACACAGCTATTCGGCAAACACATGCATGAAAACAAAAGATGCTAGAAACGACATGCATTGTTTGTTTAATCACGTGTTATGAGCTGACTCTGTAATTATGTTGTCATCTGCCCGCTTCAACATGCCAAAAGTGGGCCGCCGCAGCATGCCTTGCTCCTCGCTCATAATTCCACACTTTAATGGTCAAAAGCCAGAAAAAAATTGTATATATATATATATTTTTTATCACACTGAAGCCGTTGAGCAGTCACGTACAGCGCTATGTGTCGACCCTTAGTACATATGAGTGTAGGGCGACAGATGCACGTTTTTTTACGAACCGTATTGAACTGATGAGACAGCAAATAACATCGTGTCCTATCAAACACCGCAATGTGGGTCTTTCTTATTTTCTTTTATTCCCCCCACCCTTCCTTTTCAATTTTGCCTTATGTTTCCTTCTCTTCTCTGTTCAATTTCCTCACCATTCTTTTGCCTCTGTCTTTATCTTCCTCTATTCTGTGTATGTGTGTGTCTTTCTCTCGTTTCCCCATTTCTCTCTCTCTCTCTCTCTCTCTCTCTCTCTCTCTCTCTCTCTCTCTCTCTCTCTCTCTCTCTCTCTCTCTCGCTCTCTGCGAGGATAGGTGGTGTGTGTCTGTGAAAAAAACTGAACATCTCCAGTGAAATTGGTTTTCTGTGGAGAAACTGATGGATCACTCTGTGTTCCTGACAGGAGTAGGGGATTGTTTATACCATACGGACCAATACATGTTTACACACATACATACACACATATGCAAGGGTGGGAGGACAAGGGTGTTGTTTATGCTGAAGCAGAATTAATTTCCATGAGCTTTAGATTGCTGTTTATGGGGAAATACACTTTTAAGCTGCAAGAGATGTAATCTAGATTGTAGCATTCCCAACAATGAATTATGGTTTTGGAGGCAACAGCTGCAGCAGCCTTGCTCTCACCCTCCATTTTCTTCGCACACACACACACACTCACACCTACATACACACACACACACACACACACACACACACACACACACACACACACACACACAGATTAGTAGCAAAATGTTGCTGCTTTTAAAAAAAACAAATGACTTCATATCCCTGGCAAATCAGCCCCATCTAACTGTAAACTAGTTAAAACAAAGGAATTATTCCCATTTTCAGCCTGAACAGTGTTAGTATCATTTTTTTTCACACTAGCAACCTCTATTAGAAGAGGTGAGAAATGGTTCCATTACCAGCAATCTCTCCTCCTCCTCCTCCTCTTCTTCCACATACACACCCGCGTGGTACTACACACACACAGCCGAAATGATGGAGGAGAAGCTTGCTTACATTATTATTCCAGAGTCTAAGGTAGCATTGGCTAACACAAGCAAGCAAAAGCTCTAAATTTCACACAACAGCGCGGCAGATGCTCGCTCGCTTGGCTCGCGCATCCACATTCGCATAAGCTGTAACACTCATTTGCAAGCATTTACAAGATAAGACTCGCTCGAAAAATAAAACAGGCCTCAATTTTTGTATTTTGTTCCAACTCTGTCCGCAGACCTCGTCGCTTGTTTCATACACTGCTCCGGTTATGTCGGCCTCCACAGAGACATGGTGCCCTTCAGCACAGATACACACATCAGATGCACCAAACTATTGATTTCTTATAAGTGTCACCTGGATGTCTTTAATAATGATATACATAGAGGCTATATACATTTTAAAATTAATCACACAACAAATCCTAAAGGCAGAAGAAACTGTTTTTATTTTATAGTTTAATTTAGTTTGCTTTAAAACAACATATTGTGGCCGCAGCTAACAAACAGTGTGTCGGCGTCAACAAATACTCAATAATTAATGAATAGGTTCACCAGTTTTATATATTTGTATTAAAAAAATACTTTCCCTATGACATTGAAATATGTCTCTATCGTCTCGTCTCAAGCAAAAGAGTCCTTGATTTCACCTGACGTATCATGTTAAAACACTCCAATGACTACAATTAGTAATGCTTAACATATAACTTCTTATGCAGTCAACTTTTAATAATGTGTGTTGGAAAGGAAAAAGGTTTTCATTCTGAAATTAAATTCATTCCCTTTCTCTCCCCCCCCGCCTTCCCCTACAGTTTTTATCAGCACTCGCGCAATAACTCGAGCGGAGATGGAGCAAATGTATTCCACCCATATGTATGAATGAATGAATGAATATGATTACCAAGTCTTGGACCCTCTCAAGGACAAAGTGCTGTGTTCTCCCTGCATGTGCTGTTGACGGCCTTGTGTGTGTGTGTGTGTGTGTGTGTGTGTGTGTGTGTGTGTGTGTGTGTGTGTGTGTGTGTGTGTGCATGTGTGTGTTTGTGTGTGTGTGTGTGCCTATGTGTGTATCTTTGTTTTTGCCTTGATGCATTTTAAAACCAATGTTCACCTTTGTCCATGTCTCAGTTACGGGTGTACGCACGTCGCTTTGAATTTTTGGAGTTTATTTGTATTTTTGAAGTCGGTGTGTGTACGTATGTGCGTGTGTGTGGGTTGTGTCTTTACGTGCAATTAAAGGTTCACATAGTTTATGTTTGTGCGGAGGCTGTCCTCTAGGACTGCTTGTTGTTGCGTGATGACAATCCACTTCCTCCCAGAATGCACACACACACACACATACGCACGCACACACACACACACACACACACACACACACACACACACACACACACACACATCCATCCCTCGTCTTCCCTCTCCCCCCCTCAGTGACTGTCACATTCAAATGCAGCCGTTTGCAGGTGACGTACCCAGGAAATGCTGTCCTGTAATTGTGTCGCTCTGTCTTCCTACAGTGAGGTAGCCGGTGGCTTGACGCCTGCCTGCCTGCGACACACCAGAATTACCCACTGAGGGGGCAAAGGGGTGAAGGAAAGAGAGGAGGGGTACCATTAAAATGCAAAATCACCACTGCGGTGCAGTGCGGTGCCGAGCTCCCTCACTCTTTCTCCGAGGCAGCCATCTTATGATGGAACGAGTATGTGTTTGATGGTGTGTGAATGTGTGTCCGTTTGAGTCTGTGTCTGTGTGTGTGTGTGTGTGTGTGTGTGTGTGTGTGTGTGTGTTTGTGTGTGTGTGTGTGTGTGTGTGTGTGTGCATCTATATGTCTGTGTGTTTGATAGAGTGTATAGTCGAGCTGCAGCGAGAAACGGTGAGGTGGCGTGGGGTTGGCAGGCGGGTTTGTGTGCGTGTGTAATTTTGTGTGTGTGTGTGTGTGTGTGTGTGTGTGTGCGTGTGTGTGTGTGTGAGGCAGAGGTGATAAATCAGAGCTAGGTAAAGGCTTTTTAATGCAGCGGACCCCTCTCCCAGCCTCCATCTTCTGTCAGGGCTCAGTAAAAGATGAGAGCCCCCTGGGGAACGGCACTAGCCCGCAGCATAGCAGGACTACGCCGCAGGTCACACACACACACACACACACACACACACACACACACACACGCACATACATAAACGGGCACACGCAGAGGCCTGACGCATAGCCACTGACTAGGCCTTGTGAATGAGTGAATACATGAATAACTGAATCTATTGAATGCATGAATATATAAATAAAACTTTCCACAGGAGCCACGTTTATTGATGAACACCCCACAAATAAATGTGTTTTTCAAATGATTTCCAAATGAATTCCTAAATGATTTATGGCTGGTGATATTGCATTTATATCAGAGAAAATATTTTTGTAGAAAACAGAATGGATATTTGGTCCATTCCTGCCTGTGCTCCTAAGGTCAAACAGAGTCTTTGTCGATGATGTGCCTTGAATCTTGAGGCGGCCCCAAGTTTCAGGGGGCCGGATATGAAAAATATGTGGAATTTGCCAACATCTGACAATACTTAGTCGGCAATATATCTCCTGTCTGATAGAAAAATGTGTTCTGAATTGTAGATACGCTCACTTTTCTGGCATACCTTTTTAATTTGACTTTGAGGGGAAACACGCCGTGCTCCGAGATAGACAAGCAGAGATAGGGCTGCTGAACGCTGTGTCGGCCTTTGTGGAGGGGGCCGAGCAGACTCCAGCAGCTTGGCGCAGAAGACAAGCACAAACACTTGAGAACATAATACTTGACAATGAGCCCAGAGTGTCAGTCAGGGGCCCTGCCGAGAAAAGTATGGCATGTTTGTGAGGAGGATGAGAACAGAGACGAGGAAAATGCCTGAGAACTGATTCTTGATTAGAATTTCAGAAGGTTTGGGGCCTCAATTCATGTCTTTTTTTTTTCATATAAATTTGTCATATTAAATAACCTGGCATTTCTCTCCCAGAGGAAGGATTGCACTTTCGCCAAACCACAAAAGCCTTAATCCTAAAGAACTGATGATTTTTTAAATTCACTTCATTTCAAGGGTTTAGCTGAGAGAAAAAAAAAAGACACCAGCATAATGTGAAACACAGGCTGCATTTTATGCCACACTATACTTAACCCGGCTCTGACAGGGTCACGTACAGTATGCTTTAATACATATATATATATATATATATATATATATATATATATATATATATATATATATATATATATATATATATATATATATATATATATATATATATATATATCACTGGTAACATATGGGTCCAGTGTCCCGGTGCTCTTTTAAAAGCATCTCCTGTATTTAGTTTTTGGTTTAAGTTCATATTTGTGCTGCTGCGTCACACAACATTGCATTTATCCACGTTTTCCCTCTTCCACCTCCCATTATCGCTGCACTCACTGATTCCACAAGCCACTGTTCATTGTTAAAGTTTTTCTCTTGCCTTGTTTTTTAAGTCGCTCGATAATTAGTTCGCTGTCTTGGTTGGCCGTGCCGACTGGCCTGTGATGCCGTGTAGTGCTGTGAGTATCAGAGTCTTTAGGAGGAAGGACTTTGTGTGTTTGGAAAGCACCAACTCCACCGTGGAGGTTTAGACCTCATGTAGTACAACAGAACAACATCATAATCAAAGTTTTTCCTTTAGGGTACGGCTCCGTGTTCACTCGAGAGTATACCGGCTCCGACAATGCGGAACTGTACTCACAACCGTGTGTTTGTGTGTTCAGAGGCTGCAGCTCAGTTTGTACTGCAGTCTGTGTGGAGATGAGAAGGTTAATGTGCATGTTTGTGTGTGTTTATTATTCTTTCTTGTGCTTGTGTGTCTGTGTGCATCTGTTGGACTGAGCAGGTTAATGCTGGTTGACACATGCGGTTCACTGATCTCCTGGAGGAGTCGAGACTCGCAGCAAAACCTTCACACACGAGTATCCATGGCAACCACAGAAATTATATTTCTTCCTTCCCCGGCAAGCCGGAGATTCCAAGATGCTGAAATGCACAAATACATTGTCATTACCCGGCAGCCTCATACTTAACAGGGTTAGGCTTTTTCTGCCTGCTGTTCTCATTGTTCAGTGTGTTGCCTACACATGTAATTTAGAAATTCCTGTTACCTTTCCCTGACAGGAACTCCATATTACCTTTACATGCAGAGTTGATGCTTCTCTGTATGCCGACGTGATGCTGTTATTGAAATTATTTCCATCCACAGCCATGATTGTGTTTCTGTTTTGCATACTTTCATATTTTTGTTCTCAACTTGGTTATGGGATTTGGAATATTAGATTTAGTCAATAAATTGAAGAAATGGTAGTCAGATTGTCGAGACATTATCAAATATTCATGTCACTTTATATGTTATTTGGCTTCTTGTGAGGACTGAGGGCCGTGGAGTAGCATTGATTGGCAGGCGATGGCGAATAGCTTTGGCTCACTGTCTTCATCTGTTGTTGCTGACAACTTAGGTCGATTGCACAATGATCAGAGACCCACCTCCACCTAAAAATACAATATTTAATTTAATATACACGTATGAATATACATTGTTTAATTGCCTGAGTTCCAACAATATAAAATATACCTATGCACCACAATATAGGAACAAATTATAGCTACAACGAAAGAAAAAAAGTGACTTCACATTTATTCTGCGCATCATACAACTGGAGACAAAACAAATGTGCCGTTCTACCTATGATAATTGTAGAAATTAGGGAAATTATTGCAGTGAACATCATTTAAAATAGTGCAACTTCAAAAAGTTTTAAAGCATACTGCTTTTAAGCATTCAGTTATCAGCTTGGACACCAAACATCTTTCTCTTAAAAACTACATTGCACTAAAAGGTGCACTCGAGCGCATGCCTCCTTTTTCATCTCTTTGAGGGAAAATTGGAATAAGCACATTGTGTCCTGCACTACATTCCTGAACAAGCAGAGGTTCAATCACATTTGCAGAAGTTATCAAAACTTTCAAAGAGCTCAGCTGGCGCCTTAAGCCACAGGAAATTCACTGGGACATCTGGAGGGATGTGTGCAGATTATTGCTCATTTAGTCTGTTCTAGACATCAGTAGGAAGAGGACTGAGATGGCTAAACACACAAACAGACTGGAGGATGCACACACACACACACACACACACACACACACACACACACACACACACACACACACACACACACACACACACACACACACACACACACACAGGCTTGGCTTTGGCAGATCTAACCCCAGGCCCACCACAACACACCTGTGTATAATCCCTCATGATGCCCTCTAGTCGTTTGTCCAATCCCCTCGCTACTGCTGTCCTGGCTCATCCAATCAGAGGACAGGTCAGGTGAAGTTTGATTCCCTCTCTTTAGCCCTGTGTTAGTGTAAGAGGATGTGAAATATAAAATTCACTGCTGGTCCCTCTTTGGGTTTATTTGTTATTACACACAGCCTCAAATGACTCACGTGTCCAGTCATTTTACAGCAATGTTTAATGTTCAATCAGAGAGCAGAAACAATATTTACAAAGGAAAAACATATCATGTAATTTTGAGATTTGACAGTATAATGTATTAAATGATAACATATAAACTATAATATATATATATACTGTATATATTTTTAAAAAAGTGGATTAGCAATATTATTTTCGTATAATCTATTCCAGTATGAACACAGCTGTGGAAAATAACAATGCAACATATTTAAAAATAGTGATAAAGGTACATAGACAAATAGATAGATGCAGTGCAACACAAGTTTACGAGTCTCTGTCTGCATGTACGCTGTCAGGGATATCTTTGTTCTGATGTGGAGGAGGATACAGCCTACATTCAAACTTTTTCAAGTTATACAGTAGCATAACCTTTATTGACGGGTATCAAAAGATGCAAGACTTTTTTTAAACTGTATTCTCTTGATCTTTGTATTTGCTCTTCCAAACTGCACATATTGAGGTGAACATATAGATCCTATATAGATCCCAAATTATCCTGGGTCTCCAGAACAAAGACGCGGAGGTCAAATTCTGTATATTCCCAAACCGGTGCGGCTCCGTTTTCTCTCAAGGTGTGAAATGCAACCAGACAAAACCTCAACACCACGATAAAAGCTCAGGAAATTACTTCCTTATTTTAGGTTTGATTGATTGTCCCCCTGACCTGTCAGACTGAAGAGGTGGTTAAGAGGAGGAGGCAGACTAAGATAATTGGGCCCGGTGGTATCCAAAGCCCGGCAGGTATTGAAAGAGCTCTCATAACACAGGTACCTGCAGCGGCTGCAGCCCTGAACTCCAGCACACCTAGGATTTCACTACCTTGGAGGAATTTTGGTGTTTTATGTTTGGCATGTCTTTTATTGAATAGATGAAATATGAGAGATACTTGTAAAACCTTCTGACATATTGGACATGCCACAAGAAAAGCAGATACAGGTGTCAGAAATCCTCTGAGGTGTCAACAAATAAATGGTGCATTTTTTGTTTCATCCTTTTTTTTTGGCATGGAAATAATGTCATTTGCTCTTTGAAAGGCATGTCAGTATTTGGAAATATCTACCCACTACAAGAGGGGTGTAATTCCCGTACCTGTTGAAAAGTAGGTAAAAGCTTTCCCCATGAGCTAAAGGATCAGAGAGGGAATTTTGTTGAAGTGAAAAAGCACAGGTGTTTTTACTTTAATTTCATTAGTGATGCATAGGGCTTTCTAAATCCTTCTAGCTATTTCAAATGAAGAGGTAAAAGCCAGGCATAAGCTTAAATGATAACATTCTTTCTCAGAGAAAAATACGCATGTACGAATCAAAGCTATTGTACTACTATCCTTATTATTATCTGCAACCCAAGGGCTCTGTTCCAATTAAAGAATACCACAGATGGACCGTTCGGCAAGCATGCACACAAACGGACCTACAATAGGTACAGTAAAGTACCCAGCATTACAGAGCCAAGAGAAGAGCTTTTTACTTTAAAAACTATTTAATCAGGAAAATCAACGCCTTACATCAAAGAAATGGAGATGAGGGACAGACGGATAAAGAGGCTCATCAAAGAAGGAGATCTAGTTAGGGATTCAACGCCCTAATTCCTTTTCTCTTAAAACCTTCGTCAGAGGGGGCACAGGGCCAATTTGCTCCCTAAATGGCTGTGTGTGAATGGGCAGATTGCTTTGCATAGCCGCTGGGAATCCGGGCTTCTTCCTCTTTTTCTTCTCCACACGGAGCCTGTGAATTAGAAAAGATCCAAAGACAGATAGGCTTAACGGAGCCCTAGCTACCTTCCTTAACTCCAGAGCCCTGTTCCAACTTCCCACTAATTCAATCCATAGGCCTAACACAATTAATGGACTTTAATGCCCTGTTTCTTCTTTATCTTTTCTCTTTTCCTGGGGATTGGGGACTTCAGTTGGAGTTGTCGAGTAATATCTGCAAAAAGGTTTGGATTGTAAGCCTGCCTGAATGTTAAGACAATGACATGTCCCAGGGGCATTATAGTTGATCATATATGCATCCTTAATCTCAAACACCGCTGTACTTTGGCCTTCTGGGACTCACTGTACTTTATTGCATGAAATATTGACAAACAGTCACCCCTCTACAGGCTCTATACACTATATGCATCGCTATAGAATTCATTAGTCAGATGTCCTTGATGTGAGAGGACCTCCGAGTATCCATCTAATGAGCCCTTATGTTCTGTACATAATGTCAAAGCAATCATCGTGTAGGATTGTAACCCCCACCTCAAGGTGAACCGTTTTTCTTTTTTTTAAATCAATCGAGGGTCTATTTTCATACTTCCATGTGCTTTAAACTGTACATTTCATTATATTCAACTTTGCTTTGCACCACCAAGTAAATACAATCGAGCACATAATGCTCTACAAACCTGCGGAAGTTCTTGGAGAAATAAAGATCACATGGTAAGGAACATAAATAATTTAAGATCCTGTCAGTACACCTACCCAGTACTCTTCAGGGCATGTACGCACCTCATGAGGACAAATATCTCCTGCTATCCTCTCCGCTCAACAGAAACATTAACCTCATCTGAGTGCAAGTGTGTGTACGTCTGTCTGAGCCGGGAGATCTGAGACCAGCTCTCCGCAATAGGCTTTCTATCACGCCTGCAGTTCCGATTGATCGTCTCGGCAATCAGCAATTAAGCCCTAGTGATCAGAGCGGGAGAGGGGAGGAAGGGGGAGGGGAGAAGAGGTGGGAGGTAGCCCCCCGCCCAACCTTACTCTTCTCTTGTCAGCCCAGGAAAGGCTTCACTCAGCTGGGGTGCGTTTGGCCCGGGGCTGGGCTCACTGGTGGAGGTTAACTCCAGCATAAATAAGCATCTTTGGACTCATTACAGGGATTAGAGAGTAATTCGCCTGCGAGGAAGGAGACGACTGCCAGGGTTTTGGTACAGTTTACTACAGTCTTATAGGGGCGAGGGCCCTGGAGATTACAGAGGGAGAGAGATGGAAAGGCAGCAAAAGAGAGAAAGGCCAAGGGAAAAGAGAGGCTGGCTGTCAAGTGTGTGTGTGTGTGTGTGTGTGTGTGTGTGTGTGAGAGAGTCAGTCAATCCAAGCCCCCGGCTGCCCCCTTGATCTTGAGCATGTTGGGGTGCTGTGAAAACGGATAATGGGAGTTAGAACGACCGGGCCTGTCTAGAGAGAAGTGTGCTGATTGTTATAACTTTCCCTCATCTCTCTCTCTCTCTCTCCACTTAACTAAATAAACACCCAAGAGGTAGCACTCTATCAATTTTAATGATGTTGAAATACAATTTAGGCACAAAATACACAACAAATGCTAATTTGGCCATGATGAGAGGCATCAGAAATTCCTCCCATTATTAATTCAGCTGACTTTCTGCATTTTTCATCAGAACAAATATTCCCATTTCAACAAACACACACACACAGATACACACGCAACCAATTTGGAGCATAAATCAACACGTTCACTCATCAAATATATGCCGTGTGGTTCTCTGTAGTCTGTCCAGTGCACCAAAGACAAATAATTCTGTCCAAAGTCCAGTTATGGAAACGGAAGGGGCAGAGGATTGTCAATATATGCACACATATATTAAACATAGCAGGTCTGTGTGTGTGTGTGTTCAGGAAAGATAGACATCATGAAGACTGAAGTCCAGTCATAAACTCGTATACGACTACCTTGTGAATCTTTTAATTGTTAAACCACATTTTTTTTCATATTTTGATATACTTCTGTCTTTACAAAATATTATTGCATGATAAAATTGAATTATTCCATACATTTTTCATAAAATCTGATAAACTTCATAATTCATCCGGACAAGAACACAAACGTTGTCAGTCATGTGAACGTTAATGTGTGTATTACTATACGTACGGCTTTAAATATATCAACCACCATTTTACATTTTAATGAGTCCCCGAAATTACGAAATAAACTCAGTCATGGCAGCATCTTCACATCATCATCATCAGCCAATCATCTCCACCTCCATCTTGACCGGCTCAGGCTGGCCTGCCTCTGCGCCACATCTGGGGCAGGTGAGGTAAGCGTCTGCAATGCTTTGGCTTTTGATGCAGTAGTAGCAGAAAACATGTTGGCAGCCCACTGTATGAGGCATCGTGGGCCAATCGCTGCACAGTCCGCACTCCTTCCACGCGCCCGGCCCGTCTGTCGCCCCCGCCCTGTCAGCACCGTCTCCCCCCAAAACAATTGAAAACACCGTTGCCTTCAGTTTCCTTGTATTGATCAGCGGCAGCAGGAAGATGAGGAACTCGGCGAAGCCGTGCCACAGCAGCTCGCGGTTCATGTACTGGTAGGCTACGTCCCGGACCACATTGGGTTTGCTGAAAACCGCCCGGGCTCCCACAATCCTTTCAGCCAGCACAGGATGGCGACCTTTTCTCAGGAACACAAGGAAGTTGATGAGAATTGCGAGCTGTGCGATACTAGAAACAAAGGTCAGGCACCTGCGGAGACTCCGTTGGAGTAAACCGCCGTCTCTTTCAGACACGGGCCCTCCCGAGCTCAGGCACAGCAGCAGGCTGTGGGAGCGCTCCTGGAGCCAGCGCGGCCCAGCAGTGAGCAGGGCCAGACCCAGCTTCTGCCTGCGAGACAGCGGTCTGTAACGGGGAGACGGGGACCGGGTGTTGTGGTAGCGTAGACTCAGTAAAGACTGGCCCACGGTGGCGCTGCCAGAATAAAGTGTGAACCTCCACAGAAGCAAATGGAGCAGGGCCCTCAGTTCAGGCTCCAGCGGGGTGAGCAAGCCCGGCCGGCAGTTGTGGAAGCACTGGGAGAACTGCGTCCATACCAGCTGCTCCAGGGACGAGTCGAGCTCCAGGGCATCCAGCTGGCTGATGCGTAGTACTGGAGTCTTCGGGTCAACACCGGTCTCTGGACCTTGTTGGTCGTCCTCGCTTTCCAGACCTGCTGGAAAAAGTGTAAATATGATAATCAGATTTTTTTCGGGAAATTCACGAGTGGACTTCAATTTTGCACACAATAAATAATACACAAAAAGAAAGCCTACTCATTTTTGTTTAGTGTCGGCCTTCAAGCCGAGATGTCACGATACTGTATATTACACACCAACTTCCTTGTTGATGAAATACATTTTGGTTTTCCACTGAAGTGCATGAGGGCATCTATGCAAGTAAGGAGACAGGTTTTTAATTAACAAATTAAACAGGAGTAAAAAAAACTATGCAAAACAACAACCAAAACTAGAAAAATAGTAAAAAAGTTCCTCCTAAAACTACCATTAATCAAGTAGTAGTAGTAATAATAGAAAGTAATAATAGAATGTCTCGTGACCTTACATTATTAAATACCACATAAACTTACAGCCAACTCCATACTTGTCTATTAAAGTCAGGGGCATGAACAAAATATGTACAAAAGGTACAACTATTAAAAAGGACAACTAGGTTTTTGGGAGGAATGAGGCCCTGGAGGTGAGGCCCATCCTGTTTGGAGGGTTATTTTTTCTTTATACATAGGAGCGGAAATCACTTTTCACATGTAAAACCCATCCTTAATGCAACCTTTGAGCTGCGCAATGCCGAGGAGCAGGGGGTCTTAGACTGCTACACACACACACACACACACACACACACACACACACACACACACACACACACACACACACACACACACACACACACACACACACACACACACACACACACACACACACACAGTAAAGCTTGGGGCTCTTGGTGCCGGCTCCCTCTGGAGATAGGGGTGTGTGTACAAATCACATCACTAGGGATTAGGCTAACGGCACAGTCTCTGGTACACCGTAAACATCTGCCAAATGTGGAACAATTTTCCTCCCCCTAGAGTCGACTCCATATGGGATCCCACCATTGTGAAGTCTGGGCTATTTTGCGCTGCATACGTTTCCAAACCGGCTCCCAGTTCCCTCAGTTTTATCTGCCCTTTCCTCAAATGAAACGCTTAAGAAGTGGGAGACTAACTAACGCAAGGAGAGACAGAGCAAGAGGCCCACAGAAAGAGAGAGAGAGAGAGAGAGAGAGTGAGAGACAGACAGAGAGCCATGGATAGAGAGAGAGAGCGAGAGAGTGAGAGAGAGAGAGAGAGAGGCCTTTTTTGACAGTGGCTTTTGTGTCTCGCTGAACAGGATTTGTCACGAGGCTTTAAAAGAGATTTCAGACGGGTAAATATGGCAGTTTTGACAGAGAGAGAGAGCGAGATGATGGTCACTTTAGACATTTCTCAAGGAGGTAAAAAAAAAAAAACATTTAAAATATACGGTGGCAATGCTCGGGTTTATTGTGGTGCACAGGACCATCTGTGTATTCATGATGTTTCAATAGAGCCAGGATACACCGACCAACTAAGTTAGAATTAGCAAATGAATGAAAAAAAAGAGTGAATTCACGCCGAAGTAAGCAGGTGTGACAAATTCATTGAGCTGCATTTGAAATGCTGCCATGTTTAGTGACTAGAACTTCGCCTGTGACGGAAGTGGAGTTTGGCTTTAAAAAATAAATAAATGGAGGTAGTAGGACTGCGTATGGTAACCAATAAACAGGCTCCATTTGTTTAGCGTAATCTGAAAGTTTTTTCCTTGATGGGAGAAAATGTGGAGATTATGTGCCCGTGTGTGTGTGTGTGTGTGACTATGTATGTTTGATTTGCAGAGCTCTCATACAGAGCTAAATTAATCTATCAGTGCATGGAAAGACACGCACTCACACTCACACTAACACACACTCACACACACACACACACACACACACACACACACACACACACACACACACACACACACACACACACACACACACACCCTCTCGGGAGCGCAAACCCGACCGGGTCCAATATTCTTTTCAAAGCCTTTTATCGAGCAGTTTACAAGTTATGAATGAATATGTTTTATTTGGGGAAACACGTTATTGACAGCCACCTATCAATAGTAATGTGACTATTGTCAAGGGTCTGTCAATATTAATGTAATTATGATGTAGAGGGATCAGAGGGATGCCAGAGTCGGGGGCCAAGTAACATCTCCTGCCCACTGCCATATCAATAGCTGGGATTGCTATTGACAGCTTCCCTTCAGACTTGCAGCACTTGCCAAATATATAACAAGCAGACACTTCAGTCAATGCCGGGCTGCCTATAAAAATTAAGCATTTGAATTTACAGGGCTCTTGCCATGGACGGCTGGAAATCCATGTTCCTTATGTAATAGTCAAAAGTCACAGTCAATGTCAGTGTTTACAGAGCAGTGGCGAGGTGTGTGTGCTGCAGACTGACGATCACACACACACACACACACACACACACACACACACACACACACACACACACACACACACACACACACACACACACACACACACACACACACACACACACACACACACACACACACACACACACACACACACACACACACACACACACACACACACACACACACACACACAATTCATTGATTTGATAATTCTGTCGCGGGTCAGCCAACCAACGGAGCCAGAGACAAAATGCCCTCTCCTGGTTGTTGGGCAGCTGAACAAGCAGCAGTCAGAAGGCAGGTGAGAAGAGTTCACTGAAGATCAACAGAACATCTGGAGTCTTGCTTTTCTGTCAAAGCTGTGTAAAATACTTTTAAAAGATCTTCTTGGGAATATTAAAAGGTATTTTGATTCAGGTCAGATGATGCGTTTCCCCCCATTGTTCCTTTAGCCTGTGCATCTTGTTCTGACAAAGATAGCGCACTGACTCAAGGCTGACGGCCATAGCTTACAGACAACAACAACAACAACAACAACAATATCCAATCTAACTGGGAACACACTGCAACATGGCTTCAAGGCAAAAGGGCCCATGATCAGTGTGAGGAAGGAGAGACGCGGCAACAAAAGCGTACGGAGCGTCAGACTGAAGCCTCGCAGCTGCACCGGGTCCTCTGGAAAATAGACAACGGGCGGTAATGACAGCCGCCAACAGGAAGATACAGATAGACAAAGAGACAGAAGCGCCAAACAACGCGTCAAAAATCCCTCCGCTAGGAGCTCTGAACTACTGTCTGCCGATACAGTGAAGGGGGGAAAAACTAGGGGAAAAGATAGCTAAGGAGGAAAATAAATGAGGGAGGGGGAAAAACAGATAAGCGCCAACCCTCCCTTGGAGCTGACCTTGAGACTGACGGTCACAATAAAGGAGGAGGGGACATTCCCCAAGCATATGCGGCTCAGCCTCACAGAGGTGCGGGCATCCAGGGAATAGCCTATAGAAGGAAAAAATGCTGCACTTTCTTCTTGACCTTGGCTTTGGTGTCTAGGGAGGGGATGAGGGTGTTTAGGGCAGGGGACTAAAGACTGAGGGATGCTGGGAAGGTGGAGCATCTCTGGGTGGGGGATTGCCTTTTGCCTTTTCCGCAGCGGACAAGCGCTCCAAAGCTCCATGCCATTTGGAAACCCTGTTTCCAGCAGTCTTAGTGCAGGGCTCAGATTCCTATGCACTTAGCTATGGTTGTTAGCGTAACATATATTTGCTGAAATAATAAATAAACGTTCACTTAGCTTTCTTTGATGCTCGTCCCAAGAAATAGGCAGCGCATTGCCAAAGCATGCTGGATATCAACTTTACATTTTCTTGTCTCGTTCATGTAAATTAATTTGTGTAAAAGCTCTGGTGAATAGAACCTATTTCTTTGAGCACTCCAGTATCGTTTTTTTCTTCTCCTCTCTCTCCCTCGCTCTCTCTCTTTATTGCCCTTCTTTCGCCAGAAACGAGTGCAGGCCTATTAGCCGTGGCCTTCTAATGTCCTCACTGTGAAAACGGATGAGAATGTCAGATTCAGAACTTTTAAGAGAGTGATGTCATACAGCAGACCACAGGCATTACGGAGACGCTAAGATTACCCAGGCGGTAACCAGACTAATTGTTATGAGTCTGTTTCATGAAAAATGAATGTGTTCAAATGCAGAAGGGTCTTCAGGCTGTGTGTGTATGTGTGTGTGTGTGTGTGTGTGTGTCACACACTAATGCTTTATCAAGGCTCTTCTCTTTTTATAATCACCCAAGACTCCTCCGGGCCACGGGGTAAGGGCCAAGTTAATGCCGGAACACAAAAAATTACACATCAGTTAGAACAGCACGTCTGACATACAAAAAAAAAAAGTGCTCCGCTTAATCTGGTTTGCTCAGAAGGTAAATTATTTAGAAGAATTAATTGATTTCATGAGTAGGAAGGTTGAGTATGCTGGGGCTGTATGAGTAATAAGTACAGGGGGTTGCAAAAAAAACAACTTAAAAAGTAATGAAACATTTAAAAGGGCACAGGCACAATGCACGTAGAAGAAAAAGCGGAACAGCTAGTAAATGAGAAGTGAAGTTGTGTCTTCCTTAGGAGTCACAGAGAGAGCACTGGGGCCTCATCGCATGCAAATACAATGGGTTATACACTAAGGAATATTTGGTCAGTTCAGTTTTTTAATCTCTGTAACAATTACAATTAGTGTGGGAGTGGAACCATCTAAACTGAGGTGGATATTTTGTCTCCAGTGAATCTTTCAGAAGGTGAAGGCCACGGCATGATGAGAGACTGAAGAATTTGCTACAAAGACTCTACTTTTAGGAATCCCTCTTTTATATCCGTGATACAATTTGGAGAATCGGATGGCTGCCTCTGCCAACTGTACCCATCATGACAGGTCCACATGCTACAGGGAACTTTCATGTCAGTTCGGAAGTTTAATGCCTTGGTTTTCCAGTCAAAATGTACGCTTTCGAGCAAGAGCACTAAAAATATGAGGAAAATAATGTGATACTTGGAGATAACTGAACATGATGGAGCGATGTTAATGCAAGTATTTAAGCACACTGGATATTAACAGCTGCAGTAGGGATACACATCGGTCTGCCAATATAAAGTCTATAGCTCGTAAGTATGGAGAGCAGCACTGAAATGACAAAAATCTGTCTGAAAATACATGAGATAATTTTGGAGATTGACATTCTTCTTGAAAGCAAAAGTTAAACTTTAAAACCGTTAGCATGTTGTTCAGGAATAATAAATGAATGTGTAATGTGATGTCTTTTGATCTCTTAGATGACAACAATTATTAACCTAATTCAGGAGGGTGGAATTCTTTCCAAATGAGTGCACAGATAACCCCTCTTGCCTTTATCACTTTCCATCATCTGGAAACTGTATTAAATGACCTTATGACCCAGTGACATCACAGCCCAATTTAACTTCAGCGACTCTTTTAAAAACACACTCATTACACTAAGTGTTTAGCTCCAGAGGCACATGCCTATCATTCAATCCCATGCAACCAGCCGCTCCATATTCTCCTCATAATGACATTGTCTCTTAATTTTTTAAGCCCATGCCCATCAGTCTTTAACAACAACAAAACTCAAATCTGCTCCATTTTGATAACAAGGCCAAGGCATTATGTGATAATCACAGAGGGGATTAGGTTTTGGCGCAGGGTGCAAAAGCAGTGCAGTCAAAGCTAGTGGAAAAGAGAGATATAACCAAGAGAGAGATAAGAGTAGAGGCGTAATGATTAGAATGAGAGAGGTGAGTAGTTAGTCTCTTAACGATCAAAAATATCAACTTTACCTTGATTTGTGGAAGGTTTTGGTCTCTGTCTCTGACTATTTAGTGGAATAATGTAATTATGTGCAGAGCAGTATACCATACTAGTAAAGGATGACACACTCACTCAGTAAGTAAGGTTTCCATCCAAATTTGCAGATGTCAAATATACCTGACAACATGACTCGTGATGAATACCAATTCATAATAGTTGATCGTTTGAACCGCATCTATTATACGCATCAACAATCGATATGATTATAAATGCAAATATCAAATATGCAGGTGAAGGGGCACACACAACACTGACAGACAGCACGAGGAAAGTGATGATATTATTCCACGAGTGGTTTAAAAGAAGCAGAAGTGGCGCATTTAAGCTTCCTGTGGGACTACGTAGAGTGTGGAAGAAAAATAACACAATCTTGAATTTTCGCTAAAACAACACAACGAAGTTATAATTACCCATTCTTTTCAAGGCAAAGACGAGCTCAAAGCCAGTCTTCCCTGATGAGACGAAAACAACATGTATATCCGGGTTGTGGGGCTATGCACCGCCTCTTAAAGAAAACACACCAATGGTGTGCTGCCACGTCACGGTTACGAAGCCCGATGGTGCAGATGAGCCAATCAGATCACACAGCGCCAACGCAGCGGCAAACTGCAGGGGGCGAAGCGTCGGTCTGATTGGAAACGTTTTACGATTTCAAAGTCCTCCGTTGTAGTAACGGCACATAGCGACCAATGTGTTGGTGAAGCCACGGTAATTAACGTAAAGTAACACAGAGAATGTCTTACATGCACTTAAAACGCCATGCATTGTCTGTTTTCCCCTTCAGGTTGCTCAGCAGTCGTCTGATAACGTAAACTTATAAGGCTGTGCACAGACTCAACCAGAGGAACGAGTCACGCTCTTAAGTGGTTTCTAAGCCTGCGGGTTTTGTCGCATAAACATTGCGTGAACTTTATTCGAGCCAGGCTTAAAAAACGTGCACAACTATGAGCCTAAAGACAACACCAGCAACCTCTCCCTCAAAAGAGGAGCTGAGAGATGCCGCCAAGTATCCCGGGATGGAGACGGACGACATTAAACAGCTCGTGCACGAGTTCAAAGGACTTTACGAGCAGAGGTTGGCGACTCTGGAGCTGGACACAAGTGCAACCCGAGAGGACCTGCTACAGGTGAGTACATTGAGGAGTTTGTGATCGGAGACGTGGGTTTAAACCCAAATCCTGACATCATAGTTGTCTGAGGTTGTGATGAGTTGGTTTTAGTTACCGTAATATATGCAAGTTGTGTTGCAGCATAGACTGGTGGTCACAGTACTTTGCAGCCTCATTTGGTAACCATCCAGGGTACTAAACCCTGTACACAACATAAATTATGTTTAACAAAAAAAGGAATTATTGAGGACCCCCTTCAGATCCAAAGTCTCCACAGGAAGTGCAGTTTTCTTGCAACATCCATTGTCATTAGGTTGTCAACCATCCAATAGAAATCAAAGAACATCCGTTCCACCGTGACCGGTGCATCAGAAGATGACCTCTGTCCTGTCAGACAAATGACAGGAGGAAGCACAGGGGTGCTTTCATAAAGCCGCAGCACTTGTAACAGGTGGCAAATTGCATTATGTTTCCATCTGAGCGGCTGGGATCAGGAACACAGATCCACGCTCATATTTAAAAAAGAGAGGTTTCTAATCATCAGGATTGTTATGTGACATCATTTAGCTACAGAATGTAGCCTGTGTGAGCTGGGCTGTGCATCAAAGCAAGTGTAACAAGGTTTCGGAGATGGGTTTCGGTCAGCCGGCCCCAGTCGCGGGCCTGCTTAACAAGGTTACGCGTTTAGAACTCAGAAGCTCTCGAGTCCTAAAGGTTGATGTGGACAATTAATCATAAAGCTTGTCCATTGAAAACACACAGCCCATTCGTCCATGAACCCATTGTATGTTTATGATTTTTTTTCTAACATGTTAGAACAACCTCACAATTATAGAATACATATGAAGTGTATTTTTTTCTTCTTATGCTTTATGGCAGCAATCACTGTGAGGGACTGAGCTGGCACGAGTGAGGAGCCCCAGGTGGAAATTCAAAAGGAGGGTTTTTATGAACCCAAAAATAGAGCAACAACTTACATTTCATAATTAACAAAGTTCTAGGCCCACACATGAGGTCAACGAAACAGAACTTAAGCATGGCTATGCTAAGTTAGCTTGAACTAAATAAAACTGAACAGGCCAAACTGTCTTAACAAAACTAAACAAAGGGGTAACACAAGGACAATGATGTGGCTGACATTTGGTACATTCTGATTGGCCACTCACTTCCTGTATTTAACAGCTCTGCTTTAGGCCGGCATCTTTTGTTCCAGCCTTGCAAGATGTCCCTTCAACAGCAGCGGCTCTCTCAACACTGGTATCTTAAAGTTAAATAGAATTTAGGACGACTTAAGGCCACTTCATCAAAAATACAAACTAGAGCGCAACTGTACTATAGTTAGCTAAGTTTGTCTCATTCAAATATGAATTAATGTTCTGCCAACAGTACTAAAGTGGGAGTATGATACATGAAACAAAAGCTATGTGTTGCTATCAGTTGGCTGATGTATAATTACGTTAGGTCAAAAGGTCAATAAACTCTAAGGGGTAAAAGAACTGTTCAGTGTAAATTACAACAACAAAAAAGGTGCCTGCTAGAGACTTACTCGCATTCAAATCAGGTGTGGCTGATGGCTGTTCCACATCTGGAAAACAGGAAATGCCATAGACATGGATGTATTTTCAGTTTAATAAAATATCAACCCTTGAATGTTATCTTAGCTACTGCCATCTATCTACAATGTTTTGTAAAGCCACTCTACCTGAAGCTATACATCAGTGTTGTATTATGCACCAGGGAATGTTATAAACCGCTTGTTGACTTTTTAGGCTGTAGGGGACGGACGCTGTATGAACACAGATGTACAGGCACTCTAAGGCAAACTTGTTTTAAAATTCAGAGGCACTCCCTTTTATCAAAGCTACTATCATTGTATGTGTACATGCTGTCTGGCTCCCTGTGCGATCCCTTTAAGAAACAAGTGTATAAAAACCTGAGATAACCTGGAACACCGTACAGAAGGAGTGTGAGGATTTGCTACATTATATCATTGTTGGAGCATGTTAAGGTGACCTTTTCTTTTCTGAAGCATAAAATGTAAACCTAGAAGTGCTTTCTTCCAGACACAAAGCAGCCGCCGTCAGGTAATAGCATCATTCTGAGGCTGCTCCCTTCATAAACTAAACATAAAACTAGAGCAGGTGAATATTTTCCACAAAAGGCAACAGAGCTGCTGTAAATCTGATGTAAGAGCATCCTCTGCTCTGATATCGTGCACATTTTACACAGCTTCCCTTGTCGGCAACTTGTTGCTGCTCTCGTTTTGTGGGTCCGACTCCAGATGTTAAAACGGCATGGAGCACCTGTGGTAGAATCAGAGCCTGTGGCCTCGCTTTCAATATACCACAGTTTATGTCAGTTGTCGTCAGATGTGTGTTTTTGCCACAAGGTAAAATATTTTACAGCCCCTCCTGTGAGACTATTGATTCCCCACCCCTTGTTTCTCCCAGTTTCTCCGATTCTTAATTTCAATGGGACTATTTTAAAAACACACGGGTTACATGAAGCTAAATAAAACATCACATTTTCAGATTTTGTTATCCTGCTTGTCTGGGGAGCTTTCATGTTTCCCTCGTGAGGCCATCATCGGAGGCGTATAGTCCTTGTTTTTCTCTGTGTCAAAGTGAGAGCTGACTTCACGTTGACATTTGATGAATCTTGGGGACATTATGCATCTCACTTCTGTAATCTGTCAACTTAGAAAAAACCAGACTTGCCAAGAGGGTGTACTACATTTATAGATCAGGGAAGATGGCACACTGTCTTTGCAACTCTGTCTCTTAGCCTAAGAGAAGAACAAAGTTTCTAAGTCTTAGCAACTAAGTTCATATTGCAACTAATTTTCCACAGCCATGTATGTTCACTGCTCACTTTTGGCCCCACCAGGAAGTAGGAACTAGTTGCAGGGAGGAAACGGATGGATTGGTTTAGTGCTGGACCTGATGTGTTGTATTGGCCATTGGACATAATCATAAACTACATTCAGTTACCACAAGTGGATATTGAAGGGAAAGTTTTTAACTTGACAAAGTTTCATTCATATTTTGTCCATGAAGACATGTTTCCCTTCAAGCACACGGAGCAGCTTATCAATGTAATTCTGAAGAAAAACTGTTTTTTTTTGTTTCTGAGAGTAATCCATTATTTTCGATGCAAAAAATATTTACTTTGTTTACTGCTCTTCTGTTTAACGCAGGACATATTGCTTGTTAATAATTTGACTGGCTCAATAAAATGAAACGATTTGTATTGTAGTAGAAAACTGCTTGGATATACTGCCGGCTCGTTAAAACAAAGCAAATGAACTACTCTTTGATCCCGCTGTTATTCTTGCAGAAGAAAGTGAATTTCCTGCGGTCTTATGTGAATGACCTTACAGACCAGAACCAGGTGCTGCTGCAGACCATTGAGGATCTGCAGAAGGAAGCTGACTACAACGTTTCCAATTGGGGAATAAAGCTCTGGGCCTCTGATCGGATTTTGGATGTAAGTTTTTTCGGATTTTTTCTTTTTGTATTTAGGTTTAATAAAATAGTTGGCCCATCATTGTTTTCTAAATGTATTGTCTTGTATATTTAATTCCTTGATGTATATTTGTCTTCAGAAGAACAATCTGCAAGTTATACAAACATGGTTTCAATACATAAAGAGCATTATACGATTTAGAAGACATGTTACACAGTATACCCACAGTAGCAACACATTTAAGATTGCCACAACTCCCACTGTGTTTGCTTAAAGTAAAATTAAAATCTGGCTCAGCATGTTCAAGTGAAACACTCCAAAGGTTTTCAACAATAATTTTAGGTGAAAACCCAACTCATGTCCTTTGGAAATATACAAATGTAGTATTAATATATTTAGTATTCTGTGGAGAACTCTGTTGACCTGTCCAGGTGTACCCTGCCTTCACCCCGCGTGACACTGAATAGGATAAGCGATTTTGGATAATGCATGGATGGATGGATAGAGAAGCATATGTCAATAGGATGAAATGTCTACTCATAAACCCAATCTATATGAAAATATCAAACGGGCATTAACACGGCAGAATTTATACAACATAGAATAAACAAGAAGGAAACATAACTGCTCATGGCTGTTTTTTTCTATTCTGCTGTATCTATCTCCGAGATCCTTTCTTTGTGCACACTTCTCGAGGCCAAGGCCCCTTTAACTTCACAGATTATAATCGGTAGGGATCACACTGAATATGGTTCACAGTTAAGTGCATGAAAAGCCCTCATTGTTTGTACAGAGCGGGATCCGTATAGAATAACATATAGAGAAGCAATTGGGACAAGCATGGAGCCATTCAACAGTTTTCTGTTTTAAGTGGGAGAACGTATTTGCTGAGACTGGTGTTAAAGATGCACCAAATTCTTCAGGATGGATAAGAAAAGAGTCAAGCAGAGACGCATCCCCTATTTTTTTTTACTTTTATTGTTTGTGGCTCCAAACATTCTGGAGGAGACCATGAATTCTCAGTCATTGCTAGTCAACTGGAGATGGAAAGCTGTGCGAAAATGCTATAACCTAGTTTTTAGTTTTGTTTCCAAGATTACATCAAGCCAAGGCAGGACTATAAAGACATCACCACTTGATGTAGTGACTTTATGGTATTGTTCCATTTCAGTTATGGCCAGACTTCCATCAATATTCGCTCTTCTGAGTGGATTTTGCACACGGAAAAGTAATTATGGCCTTTTATCCATCAAAGTACTTATCTGCTATTATGGAGAAGGTCAGAGGGATGTGGCTTTGTGTGCTCTCTGCACTCGGCACAAAGATCATTGTAATACAACGCTTTGCAATTCTTAAAGCTGTCCCTTTCTAACTTTCATCATTCTAAAACCAATTTATTATTGTGTATGTAGTTGTTTGTGACAACTGCAGCTTCATTTGACCGACAAAGAGACACAGTGTGCGGGAACACTGTCGTACTGTCAACCCATCTCCTGAGCTTTTGAATCTCCATTTTCACCCATCTTCAACGATGCTCTCACTGCTCTCACTGTCTGTTTAAGTTACTTTGTATGTTTTCAGGGTCTAGATTGGGAAACAAATACAAACAAATGGACTGTTTCACTCAACAGTCTATTAGGATAGCCAGGGGACAACAGTGTGTTTCTGCTCTGATGTCCATAATGTGAAATCCAATCAAATGAAGAGCATTTAGAGCTACTTATGGACCGTTCCACCATGTAAACGATGCAATGAGCTCTGTAATAGGAGCTTGGCTAACGTCTGATTGAATCGTAGTGTATGGTCTTGTTGATGCTCAATAGGGTTGAACTGTAATGGACACTAAACAGAGTTTGTTTTGTGGTCATAATATCATGAAATCCAAGGCTTGTGTTCTCTTTTCTCGACTGCTTCAATTAGCCTGTTGTCTATTCGTCATCCATCAGCAGACGGATGTAGCATCGTCATGTTCCCTGCATACAATATAAACTTGAATTAAACAGTACTTGGTGAATACTACTAAATATCTATTTTGACCTGTGGTTTCAGTGCAATACCATCCGTACGCACAAGTTCAGGTCAATAGGAAACTCATTGGAGAATCACTTTAAAATGCATTCAGCGTCTCCAATTTTACATAACCAAGAAGACACTATTGTACTCGCTTAATAAACTCCAACAAATTCCAAATTTAAAGTTATTTTAGTAATTTTGTGGAAAAACAACCAGTAGTAGTTACAAAAGTCATGACACTGAGGTTCATTTCATCCGGTTTAGTAGGTAGTATTCATTGACACAGTTTACTCTGGAATAGGGATGTAGATGTATTGTCCTGGTGAGAGCTAAACTATAAAACAGCATTGTTTCACACAGAGAATATTTGGTAGCTTTCCAAACTTTGGAAAAAAAGAAATATGGAAAATGCTGAACTTTCTGTTGAAATAAAAAACATTATTATGAGCGCAGAGTTTTTGAAGGTTCTGGAAAACTTCCTCCAATCATCTGGGCTACACTCCCGTTGGACAGTTTTTTTGGCAGCTTACGGATACGTAATCACGTAATGCAATAAAATTGTCATTTTATTGATCTCGGTAGAAATATTTTTTCCCATTGCTTCATTCCAGGCAGGTCAAAGGCGCAAGGGCAGCTACAGAACTACTTCTGAAGCAGCTTTTGTTGGCCAGATGCTCTTAGAAAGTCCCTTTCCTTTCAAAGACACAATAAGGAAAACATAAATAACCATGCTCGAAGTTAATATGTTGTTTTATATCGTCATATTTTACCACGGTAGGCTGCAGATGGTAAGACGTTTGATTTGTCGGTAGTTGTTTGTCAGAATCTTTTTTTTCTAGATCTATTGGTTATTTTTTGTCTGTGTGTGTGTTTGTGTGTTGGGTAGATTTTTTAATTCACAAAGTTTAGCCCCTGGGCTACAGGGCAGTACGGGGGACTGTGAAGGCCTGGGAGGGATCAGCGTAGATCAGAACAGATCAGGAGGGATCATTTAGGCTCACTGGGCCACTCTTTGATCCACTCATCCTGTCATCTCTCCATTCCCACACAATGCTCAAATCATTACCATACCAGCATATTCAAAAGACCTATGCGTTGGTAAACACATTTTGGAGGCTGGTGCTCCGTTGTGCTCTTAAATTAAAGTATCCCATTTTGTTAGCCTTCCTTGTTTGTAAGAGACAATGTTAAAAAAACCTAATTCATTTGGTCTTATTTGTATCTGAGAAGAAACGTATGTGTGATAACAAGTCACGACTACAAATTTGCTAACTGGATGCCGGGAATGTCTCAAGCTGTGATGAGAGTTTCCAATTTTTTTTTGTGTGATTCACAAAGTGACTATTTATGACAGCCCTCATAAACCACAGAACAGGGGCTATTAAAATGCTCAGGAACCAAATGAGAAAATTGGCCTCATGACTTAATCCAATGCTCATGAGAACATCATTTTTCCTGTCAAGTGGAGCACCCCTCTATAGCAGCACTCTTAAGACCCATTAGAAGAAACCAGCACATTAAAGAAGTAGCATGTGAGCGATGACGTCACCTTCCTGGAATGCACAGAAACAACCCTCTTTTCAGGACGATCACAACTTCTTTAATTCATAGTTCAAAATCGGACAAGCATTACAGTTAAATTTGTTGCATGTATACCCTTTTTTTTCTCCAGGAATATACAAATAGCATTTTCCAGAACTGATTAAAAACATAATTAGGCTTGTGGTCCTGTATACTATTCACGCCCTGCTCCAAACCCAGCTGACCCTTCAGCGTCGGGAGTGCTCTGCTCAAGTCAATGAGAGAAGGTGGAAACTCAATTCAGGTCTGCAATGAAAACAGTCTCTGAACTGTGTGACCTTCATCAACCCTCTCCTCTCTCACACACATTTGCTTGTGTAGCAGCTGCTTGGAGGAAGAGCAGCAGTGAGCGTGAGGAAGGGAGATCAGGAGAGGTCAGGAGGGTGGCGATGGTTGACTATGCTAATGCTGTTGTTAATGACTTTGCTGTGAGTGATAATTGATCGTCTTCATTACCATATTAACTTCTCTACCCCCAACCACACCCCTACCCATCACCCCAACCCAAGTCTCTCTCCACGCAGTAATGGATGCCCCCGTTTGATCCTTCAAATAATGAACTAATTAGCTTAATTAAAATCAATAGAGGTGCCAATACCGGGTTGGACAGCTCAGGGATGCTGTCTCTATCTGCAAGGAAAGGAATTTTCAGAAAGAGGTGGTGAGAGAGGATGGATGGCAGGAGGTAAGGGGAGTAATACATAAACAACAGGAAGGGTGGGAAAAGGTGAGAATGCAAGGGTAAGAAAAGACAGACACACAGACAGGGACAGACGGGGAAAAAAGAGTGCGCACTTATTTGAAAATATGGTGGGGTAGGTACGAACACACAGACAATGAAGGCATGGGACGATAGGAGTTGCAGCTTTAAAGATGGTAAAATGTAAAAAAATGAGTGGACAAGGGCGAGGACAAGAAAGCACGAGAGAAATATCCCAGAAAAGGAGGGAGCCACGGAGAGGGGAAACTAAACGAGAGAGAGAGGGCGAAAGAGGTTCCTAATGCTGATTTATGAGTGCTTGACGGTCGTTAGCTGGAATAAATGGCTTGTAGGAGTGGCTGCAGCATTACTCCCTGTACAGGATACTAAGTGCATTGTAAGGTCAGCCGTAAGGCCAAACTTGCATGTAGTGCTCTGCCCTTGTAAACCTTTTGTTAATATATCAGCCAGACCTGTAACTAGTCCATCTGATACACCCGGATGACTGGGGCTCCTGTCTGCTAATTATTTTTATTTCACTTTGATTTTGAGAGCAACACAAATGTTTAGTGGACAAAATGTATAGCGTTGGACGACACAAAAATGAAAAACACATCTTGGGTTTGGTGTGAATGTAATTTGGTAAAAGGTAGTGATGAAGCAATTAATCAATTCATTGATTAAATGATTGCCAGGAAACTAATCAGACAACGTTATTCACCCATTAATCATTTAATCACATAGAAGAAGAAGAAAGTGCTAGTTTCAGGTTCAAATGTCAAATCTTTGGTTTTGCTGGTTTTTCCAGTTTTATAATGTCATGTGAACATCAGATATGGATATGAACTTGAACACTGTGAAGCAGAAAATTTGAATGTTCTGTCATCATTCTGTCATCTGTGGTCAATTGATGAATTAAACAACAACAAAAAAACAGATCAAAAGTTAAACACATCTTATTCAAACTCAATAGAGACAAAATAAAATGTGTAAATATAATTTATAGTATATTTGTTAGTCTTACAAGTCAAATGAACGAGTGGACTGTGTGACCACGACTACAATCGCTTAACAATCAAGTCTCGCATCTCTGTTGTTAATATAACTCCCGCTCTGCAGACTCCCAGAGCGGACAATTCGTTTCAGAAGATGTCGTAAGAAACAGATTGTCAAATGAAAATTTTGATAAACTTGTGTGGTTATATAAAGTATATTTATATAAAGGTTTGAGTGCATTTTGATACCACACAGTGTCTTTTCAATACGACACAGAAGAAGCCCTGAATGTAAGGCTGCAGATGTTTATCATCATAGTTGCATCACGTTACACTTGCATCAAGCTCACCCTAACAAAATTAAAGTCCACATTTTTAGTACACACTCTCTAAACATGCAACCCCTGACATAGAACGAGACACTCGCGTGTTCCTTCCAGTCACCATCACCACGAGTCGCATTATCTTATTTATTTTTTTTATTCCTCGCTCTCTGTTGCGATCTGGTGACTCACGCACACACGTTGCTGCTTTTGTTTTTTCTCCTCTGTTGCTTTCAGTTGACCTAGCTCCAGACAAAAGGAACGGGAGGGGAGCGGGAAAATGGAATGATTGCGTAAATGGCTGGCTATTTTCAGATAGAAAAGAAACACGGAAAGCGAAAGTGAGGTGCGGAAGACGGGGAGAAAAGAAATAAGTAGGGAAGAGGAGGCGAGGGTTGAGGGGCAAGTGGATGAGACAGGAGGAGACAAGAGAATGTGACGAGGCTGGAAACAGAGGGGGAAAGGGAAGAGAGGAACAGGCAAAAAAGGAGAAGAGAAAGTGAAGCGATTCTGCAAATGACTGCAATAAGTCGGCTTTGTTTGTTTGTTTGTGAAAGTGGAAGTACAGCTGCCGTTTGTACTTTTAATATTATATTATATAGTTGTGCAAGTACGTCTAACAATGAACAGATCCACGGGCACAGGATTCCACATCCCTGCTGTCTGTACTGGAGACTGCGATGGGATTCAATTTTTAAAAGACTCAGTGCGTGCTTGTTATAGATCGAGCACCTTCTATGAGAACTCATTGCATATGCCGGTTCTGTTTGTCTGAAAAACAGAGGGAGAAAACTTCGTTGTAACGAAGATGTGATGCAACATCCATGTAATGCGCTCTCTTTTCTCTCACCCCTGCACTTATTTTTCTCTCATTCATGCACTCTGCTAATTTTGACCATTACTTACTCACCACTCTTTAATGGTTTAGTTGTATTTAAAAAAAGAAAAAAAAAAAGAAAACAGCATTCACAGACAATCACATGTTAGCCCTCCTTCTGACAAATGACTCTTGAGTGTGCCGTGGTCATAACCTTCAGTAGGCTCATTATAATAGATTGCAGGCCTTTTCATAAAGCTGAGGCCACTGGTGACAGATTACCAACGGGATGGACACACACACACGCACGTGCACGCACGCACGCACACACACACACACACACACACACACACACACACACACACACACACACACACACACACACACACACACACACACACACACACACACACACACACACACACACACACACACACACACACCGTGATCCATAATGAGACCTTATTCCGGACACTCAACCCCAGCTGCCTGTAAATTACAGCCGCCACTCTGCCATACATACTTAATCAGCTAATGTTGTTTTATTCCTTTATTATTAATTTGCTCCTGTTTCTGATTTATCTAAAGCACCCTGCATCACACCAATATTTTGTCTCCTCTACAGTTCAGAGAGGCAGCGAGAGGGAGTCCATGTGCTTATTCATGTACTTAGGGGATTGCATCTGTAATGAATGGACTGGCTGTTTAGGCATACACAACACAGCCTACTACTCACCTTAATAATGGAAGCAGGTCGTAACTCCTGCTAACCCAAGGGTATATAAGGCATGCATACACAGACACACACACACACAGACACACACACACCTTCACGCGCCCAACCACACACAGTCTACCTGTATTAGTCGCTGACCTCTATGTGTGCCAGGTCCTCTCACTGTCACATTGCAGCTGCATTATAATATGATGTTTTGTGAGTGGGGGAGAAAATTGTGTGTGTCTTTTGTGTGTATAGCTGATCGTCTTTATGCTTTTTGGTTGGGGGACACACACAAGGCCACTTTATTTATATTGATAAGATATACTACACATGTTGTGTACTGTTAGATGTAAAAGGTGTTAAACACATATGAAACTTATCAGTGAAGACTGCACAGTGGAGGAACAAGTCTGTCTGTGCTCATCATTTGTTGTTTCCTGTATTGTTAAGTGGTGTCCTAAAAAAAAAAAAAGACTAGTTAGCTCGACAGTTTTAAAGGTAGCCTGTCCGGCTGTATCGCGCATCAAATATTAACTTCACACATAATGGATTCAATCTCATCTTTCCATCCGCATCGGCTCCTCTTTTTGGATGCTTGTGCGTGCTGTTGTGTGTGTAATTTAGTCACTCCCCCGTATCCTGCATTCACGTGAAACGCACAGTTGCACACATACCCATACTTAACACTAGCGCATGCATAATTGAAACACGCACAAGCGCATACATAAAACGGACACACACACACACACACACACACACACACGCTCACACACGGGGCTGTGTGTTGACCTGTGAGTCATTGCTGTCAGCATTGATTTCCTTTTCCCAGAGTGACCCCTGTCACCACAGCGATAGAGTGGCCGATATTTCACCAGTACGGCCGGGTCAGTCTCTCTCTCTCTCTCTCTCTCTCTCTCTCTATCTCTTTTTCTATTAAGCCACCCCCCCTGTCTCTTTCTTTAAGTCTGACTTACCTTTACTTCGCTTTTTCTTTCTCTGTTTATTTTCTCTTTTAAATAGTCCGATGTAATGAAAAAGCTGGGTCACCGTCACTACCTCTCTTTTGTGGTCCATTCAGTTTTTTTTCTCTTATGTTTCTCTATGTTCTCTTTTTGTACAGATCCAGTATGAATTGACCCCTCAACAACAGTTCTGACCCATATTATTTGCTCGTCCTCCACAAACCAATGTTCATTACCGAGAGATACACAGGCGGACAGGATAATGGCAGGGTTGTTTGAGTGCAAGGAGCTGCACTGCATCTGGGAATGAACAGAAGACTGTGTGTGTGTTTGTGTCCGCGTGTCCACTTTTATCTAACTAAACTAAACTGTGCTGTCTCTTCATCTCAATGTCCTTCTTTCAGATCAAGTGACATCCTGTGCCTCTATTGCGTCAAATGTATTTTTTTTTTTTTGAAATCTCCACAGAGGACAGCCAAATTATTAAGTCATTAGAGTAATCGTATTTCAGATTTCATCTTCAATTCTTTCCTCTATATTTGATTTTGTCAGCTTTTTGATTTGATTTGGGTGATTTGTATGCCGTTGGCCCCGTTTTTGAAAATGAGCAAAGCAGAAAGTGGAGACTTTTTTTTCTTTCATCAATTGTTCATGCATACAGTTATTTTTTACTTTCTTGTCCTCCGCCCCCCGAGACACTATTACCATGTTTCTCTGGTCATCAAGAGGCAAATTCCAAGCAATTAGTTCAATTATATCACAGTTTAGAGCACTTGAAGAAGTTTTTAAAGAATGTTTTTCTTTTATTCAGCATGAGCAGTGTCTAATTGATAAATTGAAGTCAAAATTGCATTTCACAGCAATTAAAGTATACTGCATGTTTCCCTTTATATCATTTTATAACATATTGTTCAGCTTGGTATAATGTTCTCTGTGCTAATACACATTACACAATCTCTCCATGTCCATAATACACGAAGAAGCATCGCAGCACATGCCCCATGTGACTAACTCTCTATGCCATCTTATGTCTATCCAAGGTGTCTAAGGTTGATCTGAGGACTTTGTTGGTGGACGAGCTTGTCGGCCCTGCGTCTCACGTCCCACACAGGTATGGAGAGATATAGTCAGATATAGTTTGCCAATGTTATAGTGATTATTAGTTACTCAGCAGCCCTCCTTGTCAACAAGGATTTATTTTTTTTTCTCAGGAAAAGTTTACTTTTGACTGAAATAACTAATAACTTCTTCGTAATAACTTCACGAGTCGACCACACACTCTTACACAGGTCCTCTACTGCAGAGAGAGGTAACAGAGTTGGCCTCCGGGGCTCTGTCTGTCTGTAGGGAGTTTGAGCTCCTCAGGGACTCACTGGAACACCACTGTCCCCATGGCAATATGCAAATTCCTATATGATATTTCCCACCATGCAGTGCTCCAAGGCCCCTAAAGACTTGTTCTGTTTCTACTTTAGACCTTTCTGGAAAGACAGATTCTTATTTTAAGTTTCACACATTTTGACAAAACTAATGAAAGAAGCATTTTCTGAATCTAAATCTGCATGCTCATACATATGTACCTAATCCAGATTTTTGCCATTGCACGCGAGACACCTGAACTCACCAGACCGGGGAGAGGTTTGATATGAAAATGAATTGAGTTCCAATAATCCACATGGCTTGCTGAATCTTAAGTTACCCAGTATAATATCGAGCACACCCTGTGTCGGTCTACCAAAACCATCCTGCAAAAAAACATTAAATTCAATTGAAATTGGCTCTACTCCTCCACTACGACTACTACTACTACTACTACTACTACTACTACTACTACTACTACCTCCTCACATGAACTTTCCATTGGTCTCTTGTACTGACAACATATAAAGTACTATAGTTCTGCCAAGTGCTGTATCCCACAAGTCAACATTGTAATGTTTAGTGTGATTACATGAATTTAAAAACCCAATACTGTTGCAGTCAGTACAGTTTTTTGAAAAGCTGTTGTACAAAAACGAAGAAAACTTCCAAATATGGTCGGAAGTAACCAGACAGTAGTTTGACAGCCTGCAGTGCAGTCAATTAAAGCACCAAGCGAAGCAGGAAAGGATGGTCTGGCACAATGTGGCGCAGTGGAGTTTGTGGCTATACAGGGTTTCTTTGGCATTTCTGCAAAAGGCACTGAAGGGCATGATGGATCCTCAACCAGCGCACTCGCTGTCAGAGACACGGGGATTTGCATCACACCTTGAGCGTTTTAAATGGCTGCACATATAATAATAATTCCAAAAAAAGAAAAGAAAAAAGAAATGAGTAAATCAGGTCTCATGAAATGAGATGACAGGCAGGTTGAAACAGTGGGTGAGTGTGTGTGTTTCTTGCCACCAGCGTCAACATTAAACACATCAGATTGAAGCCACCCTCCAGGGTAGCATCACTCAGCCAGGTGTGTGTGTGTGTAAGTGTGTGCGTGTACATGGTGAAACCTAAGTCTTTTATCTACTTTTTCATTTCCTCTGTTTTTTTGTTTATCTACAGCTTTATTTATATATTTCTGCTGAAACACACATGCGCGTGACACACACACACACACACACACACACACACACACACACACACACACACACACACACACACACACCGATCTATCGATGTATTGATGTGTGAGTGGGTGTCAGTTTCTTTATTTCCCATCTCCCTCCAATTGTTTAATTATTTTCCCTTCGTATAATCTCCTGCAGAGTTTTTTACTCTAGAGTTAACTCGAGTGCTGTTTTCCTTTGCCAAAAGCAGTCAAATGCTGAAAGTTAGTTAGGTTAGAAAAAATAAAGCTTTGACAGAATATCCTGATTCTCATTTGGGAAAGGTAGGAACTTAACTTACTTCACACTCCGGCAGTATCCCTCAGTGTAACTGTTCTAATTCAACTCCAAACTTTTCTTTGTTAACAAAAGTGATACGATATTTAGGCTTCGGAGACTGGAGGTTCATTATTGTTAAATTATTATTTCCCTCATGACTTTGCTTGTTTTTCTTTTGTCCAAATGTTTATCTGACAGTCTCTCGACTCTTTCCTTACCATTACAGTGGCGGGTGCACATCTCTCTCTCTCTCTCTCTCTCTCTCTCTCTCTCTCTCTCTCTCTCTCTCTCTCTCTCTCTCTCTCTCTCTCTCTCTCTCTTACTTTCTTTCCCACTTCTCTCTCAGGACGTGAGGAGGATATGTCTCTTTTTCTCCATATTGACTTTCCCAGGTCAGGCTCCTCTTCTCCTATTAGGCCAAGCTAACTGATCAATACGCAGGCCTGGTGGGCTGCTGTGTGGACATGCAGACAGGCATACATAGCGGGCCGTGCACAGGCCAATTGCCACGCTCATTAACACACACACACACACACACACACACATTGCAGGTCATCTACCCAATTGCACACGCTCATACATATAATTATATGTACGAATAATAATGAAAATAATAATGTATAATAATAATAATAATAATACTGACTGTAGATGCAATTTCCACCATTCCTACAATCTGTGATAAACAAATTGCAAATTCATAAATCAATCAATCTGTTATGTATGAATCTATAAATCTTCATCCAGTTGGTTGCTTCTCTGTCAAATCTAAAGATGTAACAAACTCCTCCTCTCCTCTCAAACCTTCTCCTCTCTTCTCCTCCCCTGCTGTTTTCCCAGCTGGTGAATTGTGACATCTGCAGTGCTGCATGGATAAGCAGCTGCCAGAGATGGAGGGGTGGGAGCATAGAAGACAATTCAGGAGAGAAGTAAAGGGGGAAGGGGGTGCCAAACGGAGGGATGAGGGGCACTGACAACCAGCAACAGTTCGGTGTACAGCAGGGGGAGACAGGATTGTGTGTGTGTGCTCGTGCATGTGCACATACTGCGTGTCTATGTGTAAGAGTGTACTATCTGTGAGTGTGTGTGCGATGGCAACGTGCCAGGCGGTGCCATCTGGCTGCTTGACAGAGCTCTTCTCATTAACAGGGAGGTTAATTGCTGTGGCAGCACCCAGGCTGTGTCAAACATCACCCTGGGGACATGGAGGCAACTTACGATCTGCATGTTTGTGTACGTACGTGCACAAATGTGTGTGTGTGTGTGTGTGTGTGTGTGCTTAAGCATAAAATATGGCACTGGAAATCTTCAAACACTTATGGTCAACATAAAAGTGGTTAAGAACAAGCTGCTGTATATTGGCGCTGGCATGCAAAGAGGGCAGCATAGCGTACCTGTGTCCCATGTGGGGGTGTGCGCGTACATTCATCCGTGTGTGTGTTTGTGTGTGTGTGTGTGCTTGTGCATGAATGCCAGGCTACATGCATGTTTATATTATTCTCATGAATTATGTCTTGTTGCTGTAATGATGTAGAAAGAATTGGGTTTACAGAGCCAATGTCTACGGCCCTGAGGGCAACACACGTACCGGCTCACGTACACACACACACACACACACACACGCACACACACACACAGGGCAGGAAAGGAGTGGCAATTTGCATGTTATTACTGCATATTCATGACTAATTTTGTTAGCTTTGCCTAATAGGCCTGAGTGACAGCTTGAGATATCGAGAGCCTGCTTTAATATCACATACACTCACGGTGACACACACACACACACACACACACACACACACACACACACAGACACACACACACACACACACACAGCAGTCACATTCACTCGCCGTGCTCTCTTTGTCCACGCAGTAATCATAACAACACTTAGGGCTCTAAGTAGGAATTCCCTGTTCATCTGTTGGTTTGACATCGTGTCATTTGTTTAGCACAACGACTTTATTGTATATAACAATATACTAAATCATATAGCCTCATTTGTTACATAATTAATAATGACCTGATGTGCACATCACAACACACGTCACATGCACGTGCAGTGAATTCATTTACATTTTGACTTGTTGCAGGTCAGAAGGTGTTCGCATGTTTTCGCATTTATTTTTCCCAAAAATACGTTTCAAAACTACAAGTCACAGTTCATACCTAAGTTTCAGCCAGTAATGGTGCAGAAAAAAAATCATCTGTACCAATCCGTCATGCAAACTATGCTTATTTTTCCTCAGTTTGAAAAAAAATCTTTGTTGATGACATATTGTCTTGATAATGTTTGCACAAAAATACTTGACCAGGACACAAATATGCTCCTTATCTCAGCTGGCGAGTGTTTTCTGCAGTACACATATGCATGTACACACTCGTACACACAGCACTCCAAAACCACTACCCTGAAAATAGGGATGAAATTGGCTGCAGTTACTGTTCTTTCAAAACCCTCTTTTCGATTTTCAACTTGTTCCCATTTCAGACCATTTGTCTCTCAGGAATCACCTGAATTTGGGGTGAATTAAGTATTTTTCCGACAAACTGACAGGGAAACACATTTTTAAAAACATTATTAAACAGACTACGCTTCTTTACTCCATCTAACAAGCCCTAAAATAATACGATAAATCATGTTATAATGCAACTGTAGACAGTTTTAACCTTTGTAAAACTTGAGGATTGATATGTGCGCATATATTTAGGGAAAGATTGTCTTTGTCTACACATTTATAGTCCCATAAAAGCTTCTGTGCATGGTTAGGAGTACACACAGTTTTTGTACATCCTTAAAAAAAAAGAAAGATTTTCTTAGTGAAATGCTCAGCAAAGTGATAATTCATAACAAAGGAACAGTGTAGTTTGAGTGGAATAAAAATATCAAGTGAATTGATAGCACAGCAGCACGCACTCTTCCCCCATTCTCTTCTAGACACAGAAACAGACTATAATCTAAAGTCAGTTTGTTCACTCTCCTCTGTGGCTTTTACTCCATTTGACTGAAAAGTTGTTTTTTTTTTTTTCCTGAAGTGAAAGATTTAACTCTCAGCGCTCTCGATCCACTCACATGTCACTTTTGTCAAATCTTGCCTTTCCTTCCCTGCTTGGTGCGAACGTGTAGACACGCTTGATCAAATGTGAGTTTACCATTTTTAATCTGCGCAAAGTTTCATCAGAATAACTCCTCTCATGAGGCTGGTAAATATGAAATTGTGTGCGTGTGTGTCTGTACGTGCACGTGTTTGTGAAGAGTACCGCACGGCACCGTGTGATGTGTTTCCTTTTTTCACCCCCTCTCCTTCCATCTTGGGTTTGTGACAGCTGTCACTGGTGACTCGGAAGGTGTCTGGGCAGAGTTAACATATTTTCACCGCTGGGAAACACACACACACACACATACACACAGACACACAAACACACAGAGACACACAGACGCATATCGGCTCCAGTTGCTGTCACCTAGCACAAATTTCACCGGGCTCAGCATCTCTTCGCTGCTTTTGAATTGGATTTTATTCATGAATCACACATTACACTGGCTACACGCTGCATGCTGCTCACAGAGCAGATTGTTTATCTGTTTATTATTATTTTATGTCAGAGAGCATTACATTAATTATTTTTTTTTAATCTTAAATAGCCATTAAGGTTCACTTAGTGTTTCTTGTCTCATGGTGTGCCATTTTTAATACAGCTATCCAATACAGCTATGCACTGATATACATTGCCTTTTGTGTCATTGAAATTTACTTTAATTATAATCACATTTTCTTGGTGTCCAATGCATGTCCCGGACACTGTACCAGTTAATATATCTGCAACGTGTATACTTTTGCGTTACCTGTCCAGTGGTGATTTCATTAACCTGTGCCTCCTGTAAGTCTTTGCCATGTATCATCCTCTCCCTCCTTTTTTGCCTGTCTTTCTGCTTCAGTATTGGTTCACTGGTGCAGATCACATCTGAGAAGGAAGACCTGAAAATCCAGTTGCAAACCAAGGACATGGCCATCTCTGAACTGGAGCGGAATCTCAGAGAGAATTTCCAGCAGAAACAAAAGGTAACCCAGCTGGTCCTGACTCCAGTTTACACAAAGCATAAATTGTCCAGCCCTCAAACTTAAGAGAAAGGTTTTCCTCTGTTGCTTAGATGTAATTGAATACAGTACATTGCACATACACTTACATTTGGACTGACTTTCAATCAAGGTGTTGTTCCTCAAACGAGTAAGCCTCTCTAATTTAAGTAAGAAACTAAATCTTATCGTTTCATTTTCTTCCTTCTTTACCACAGTTCTAAGATTATAAGATGCAATTAAATGACCTGTTAAGAAGAAAAAAAAACTGGAATGATACGATTGTGAGTTTTTCTGCAGCGTGCTTGTAATTGTTTAGAAGCCTGTCTGAGAGGTGTAGAAGTCTCTCTCTTTTTTTTTTTACGATATTGGCTTGGCAGCTGTGCTAGAAGCGCTCCATGTGCAGCCAGGTTTAACAGGAAGCCGAGGCGTGGGTGATGAATTACCGGCATATCTCAGAGCCCCGGGTAACAAACATGGCGTCGCCGACCGGGATTAAAAGGGAGAATTTTTTACGGCCTTCCCACACCTCCTTATAGGGTGTCACTAAATTATACCCACCGCTGTTTTACTGTCTTCTGTGGCTTATGGTTAAGACGTACGTAAATACACACAGGCTTGCAGAAAGACACACACACAGGCACAAATACATTCATGCTTGTGGTAAACCCGGGCTTGTTGGTTGTTTATGTGTGTTTTGGCTGGTTACTGTTTGTTCATGCTGCTTGTGAGTTAACTCATTAATTTGCACTGCCGCTAATTAGTGGTTTGTGTGATTACATACCCGAAGAGAAACATGCAGAGTTACTGGAGCTTGTTCTGTTAATCATATTTTTAACAAATGTTGATATGTCCTTTCATTCGGCTTGTGTTTTTGTTTAACTTGTGCGTCTGCAATGCAGATACACGGATAGATTGGTTGGCACGCACTCGCATACACGCTAAAAGATGATTGCCACAGAATTGCATCTTTGTTTGTTAGCAATAAGCCAATTTCGGTATAATTGAATACATTCACTGAATCTGAAACCTATGAAGGCCAATTAAAACCACTGCATATCCTGAAGAATGAAAACAAGGCATGTATACATGTAGTGTATCAATGTTTTTTTAATGATATGTGAATTACTCACATGGCTGCACTGTGTCCTTCACATAACATATACCAATATCCGATGCGCGACCTTGTGTTGTCTCTGTACAGTCTAACCTCCGAAGTGACTGGACAATATGATCCTAGTCTAAGACACAAACAGCTGATTTACCTTAAAGGGATTAAATATAAACATTTTAATACATGATACTTAGGGTTAATTAAGAAATTCCATAATTACAGAAGGTCCTTTTTTAAAATGCAATATTGAGAATTTATTTTAAAATATAAATACTGACGTTTTTTTTTTCTTCTGAAGCACAAAGATCATTCGTAAAACTCACAGAAAATGAATGCCTTCCTTTCAAAGAATCTTTAACATTTAAACTCCTTCATGGCCCAGACTGCAACACAGGTGCTGGAAAGTAGTGAGAGGCTGGTGCGCTTGCAGAGCGAGCTCTCATGTCTGCAGCGGCTCCAGAAAGACAACATGAAGGAGATTGCTGAGAAAGACGTCTGCATCACCAAACTGCGAGCCAACATCGAGCTGCTGCAACGCGAGGGGGCCGACACACACGCTCAGGTGGGCACTGGTAGAGTTCGAGTGAGCGGCAATGGTGGAAGAAGTTATTCAGATACTGTCACGCAAGTAAACCTACCAATTCAATGACCTTAAAATAAGCTATTACAAATGTACTGCATTTAAAATCATATGTATGTATTCTCTACATCTACAACGATCGCAGCACTAAAAGAGCAGCAAGCAACAATGTGTAATATGTAAAGATATCATGGAGTAATGTCTACCTGAGGAGTGTGTTGTTATCCAAGCGCTTTGTTGACAGCGTGCATGTGAGTACATGTTAGTGCACGTGAGCGTGCCCCACTGGCTACTTATTCTGCAGATATTTCATTATATTTATAATAGATGTATGTTTTCCTTTAAGATCTTAAGCTGACACTTAGTGGAGTAGAATTAAGCAGCACAACATGGAAATACTCCAGTGAAATACAAGTACCTCAATATTGTGCATTAGTAAGTACTTGAGGTAAAGTACTTGGTTGCTTTTTACCTCTTATGAGTTGGGATTCCTCTTTGCACACATGTACTTCCTCGTAGATAACATTATCATATATAGCTGGTATGTAAACAAACCAACACATATCTGTCTTGCATGCTGCTGCCTTGCAACGGCCCTCTTGGTGTTTCAGATTAGTTTTGAGATTAAGTGACGGGGGGGGTCCCATTTTTTTTTCTTTACAGAATTCAGAGATGTGACTGACAGCACAATTCTGCTTCTTTTTTTTCTTCGTTTTCTGTCCGACTTTAGCTCTCCAAGCTCAATGTAAGAACAAGCGAACTTCAGCAGGAGCTGAGGAGGAAAGAGGAGGAATGGAGGCAAAGAGAAGATGAACGGAGACTAAAATCTGAAAAGGAGAATCAAGAAGCAGAGGCGAGGAGAAGGCAGGAACAACGAAGGAGAGAGGAGGAGTGCGTAAGAAAAGTGGAGGAGAAGAAGAGGGAGGAAGAATGGAGGAGGGGGATTGAGGAGGAAAGAGAGGCCCATACTCAAGTCTCTAAAAAGTGGACTATTGTGAATTCAGAGGTGAGTTTACAAATGTACTCAGTCGATAGTAATACTTGTATCTAACCACTCAACAATGAGTGATAATACGGACATTTGGCGTAACATACCTTTTTTCTCTCTCTTCATGAACGATTACACACCTTCATCCACTAATAAAAGATGACCAGTTTCAATTAAAACTTTATTTACGTTTCATGTTTAAAATAGTCTCTCGTCTTTGCAACTTTGAATATTTCCACTTTTACTTTTTTTGCCTTCAGGCTCTAATATAGTGTCAATGTTTTGTCATATTTTCAATGATGTAGTTCTTTTAATTGAGCGGTTCCAGTGTGTTTACTTACAGCGCTACAGAAGACAGCATATTTACACACATGCACGTACACACACTTACACAGACTTGTAAAAAAAAATTACGACAAAACACTTCACCTTAATTCAGACCTCAGACATTCTCTCCTCTCCTCCACCCCCGCATCCCCTCCTCCTTTCCATCCTGCCATCTCGCCACAACCGCTCCAAATTAATCTGCAAAATATTGATTTGAGGAGCAAGGGGGTGGGGGCGTGGGGGCGCACGATTGCGGCCGCATATTAATACGAACAGGCCGCTCTTCGTCTCTCCTCTATACTTTAAGATCCTCATATCTTCATAATTGATTAATGTTCCTTTGTGAAGTGGGGATGAATAATACATTAGTGGGCCTGCTGCACCCTCAGGCTGATGAGAAAATGTTTAATTTCAGTAAATGTAGCGCTCCCTCTCTCTTTCTCTCTCATTTTCCATCTCTGGTTATTTGTGAGTGTTGGAGTGTGTTTGTGAGTTTTCACATGTGAGTTGAAGACTAGGGGAGTGTTGTTGATTTGCTTTTTTCATGTTTACTGTCGGCTAGAAGCGCATGTTAAGCATCACAAACAAAAGGCAGCATCTGCTTTTGCAAACACGAATGAATAAATTGGTGAAATGAGCTCAGTATTGTTACATTAACTGATATAACTGCAAGAGCTGTGTCACTTTACAAGCTGTTTGCCCTTAAAAAAATGCAATGAAATCCACTTTTTTAGGACATTTTTGAGCACAATGCACCAGAACACGCTGTGAACATCAGCTGCTATATCACCCATCAGCAATCAGTGAAAGCATGCAAATGTGCCACAAACCCACCTGATGGGGACAAGTAGGCTCTTCAGCGGCCTGTAAAGGTGCCGGGAGGGTGACATCATGTCATTTGCTGTGTGACTGGCACAGCCTGACTCGACTCAGCTCATCTGGTTAACAATGCTAATTATGCTAAACAGAAGACTAATGATGATGATGATTAGGGATTTAAGAACTGCAGCATGGCACGCTTGGGGTGTGTGTGTGTGTGTGTGTGTGTGTGTGTGTGTGTGTGTGTGTGTGTGTGTGTGTGTTGGTTGGGGGTAAACGGGTGGGGTGTGATGACTGATGGTGAGCATATGTGTGTAGAATAGACAAATGGAGTGAACACACACACACACGCACACACAGAGGTCTCACTTCATGCCTACTTAGCTCTGCTTCATTTTCATTTGAACTGGTGCCAGTGATGAACGGGGATCTATACACATGCACAGCTTCATATGTTCACTCAGAATGCTAATTGAATAAATAATTCTTATCCGTTAACAAGCATCCTTATTAGTTATGCTAATCAGCCTAGATAACCCAATTAACCCCATAGAGTGAGGCTTCTCTGTGTGTTTATATGTGGGTGTGCATTTCTATGCCTGAGAGGATATCAGAGACACTTAAGAAAACACATTTGCTTAATTAGTTTTCAATGACATAGACAAGCATTTATGCTTTTTTTTCCCATGTCTCTATTGTTCTTCTTTTGAATGTAGAGTAATAGGCTTTCCACACCAAGGAGATGAGTGGTATTCATGTAGATGGTATTTGTGGTTTTCTACATGCATATGTGTGAATAAATGCATTGATATGTATTTCTGTCTGCCTTCTGCCAGTCTGTTTCAGTTAGATCCACATGGACCTTGTATATTTTTACAACTATTATGGTAGTTTAAACTGAGTGTGTATTTGTTCAGAGGATGTCTGCCTGTTCCATTAGTTTATGTCCTTGGAAATACAATTTGGCCTGAAGTTCTCTCCGTTTATTTAAAACCTTCAGTCAGCGTTCCCATCCTAATAGTGAATTTCCTCTCGTTTAGCTTCGCCACTCATTATCCGGGGCATTTGGAAGAGACAGTGTTTAGAGAGGAGAGGGAGAGAGACTTGGAGAGGGACAGAAAGGGAACGGGGGGAGAAAATGAGTACAAGCAAGCACACACCAGAAAGAAGAAGATCGAGGGAATGAATGAGGACTAAAGAGAGAATGTAGATTTTCTTTGAACCTGACCACAGCTTCTTGTACTTCAAATGAATGGCGAGGAGCGCTAAGGGAGGGGTCACCCGGACAAGACTGTCTTTGTGGAGAGAGAGAGAGAGAGAGGGAGGGAGAGAGAGAGGGAGGGAGAGAGGGAGGGAGAGAGAGAGAGAGGGAGAGAGAGAGGGAGAGGGAGAGGGAGAGCGAGAGAACAACATTTTTATGTCTTACAGGAAGTCTCCCAGATGTGTGGTGTCACAAACCGCCTACGCCGAGTCAACTCAATGCTCTGGCTTTTAATTAATAGTCAGTTGAAATTCCAGTGTGCACACTTGTATGTAATGCGTCTTTATGGATGCGTGTTTATCCGCTTGCCTCTGTGTTATGCGCCTGTACTTCTGTGTTTGCAACATTTCTGCATGTAGTTTGTTGTGTAGTAAGTTGATGAGAAGTTTGAGTTCAACACGAGAGTAGTACCCACCTGTACCTCTGTATGGCTGTCAGTCGAAGAGCTTTAATCAATATACAACGTCAGAAGGCTTTGACATGATGTCAAAGCTCAGACAAGAGACTGAACAAGTCTGCCTGTCTATTTAAAATATATATACATTATATATATATATATATATATATATATATATATATATATATATATATATATATATATTGAACACTAGGTTTCTCTTTCAGAAGAGTTTAAGGGCTCTCAAAATGGGCTAACGGTTTAAAAACCACAACAGATAAGGTATTAAAGGCTGTACCCACCATTAGCATTAGGTCATGGCGCCTTAGCTAATGCTAATGTAATTTCCGATGGTTAGCTAAACTCCGTGGCTCAATGTCAAAATCTTGCACTTTTGTAATGGAAAGACCAAACACTGGATGCGACTGTGCAGTTCAGGTCTTGAATGGGGGTGAGATGCTAATATTAGCTCATGCTCACTTCCGCTGACTCATCTCCTCGGTGTCCTTGGCTTATTAACTGATTTAAGACTGATTAGATCAGTCTTGCACAAGTGTGCACTGGCCGCGTACACACATACACGCCAAATTTGAATATCAAAATGGAATTGCTTGACCAGTGAAAACAGGATTAATTCAAAATGTTTGCATCAAGGTGTGGGTAAAACCGATGACTGTACATTTTGTTAATGCACCTTGCAGCATTTAAAGCCATTTATGACATTATCTAAAGCTCATGTTATGCAAACTTGTTTTGCAAGTCAAGGCCACTTATGTTGAGAATACATCATGCTCCTCTTTCCTCTTTTGCTTCGATTTGACTTCTTGAGATCATCAGCATAGGCATTGATTTTGCCTATGTCCATTTGATGGTGTTCTAGTGAGTTAAAAATGTATATACTTTACGATAACATGGAACAGTAACAGAATAATGATGTTGAACTTTTTTACTACACGACTGTAATATGCACATCATGTGCTTTTCATCACAAGCCTCAGATATGTTAAAAGGAGTTCGCTAAGAGCTAAGCAGAATATATATATATATATATATATATATATATATATATATATATATATATATATATATATATTACAGTATATATGTATATATATATATGTATATGTGTGTATATATATATATATATATATATATATATATATATATATATATATATATATATATATATATATATATATATATATATATATATATAAAATTACTTTTACATGGACAGTGCTCACCCATTTATCATAGTGCTGTTACTTCAGCCCCTTACCTGTTCAAAGTGCCTATTTATGCGTATCAAGGTTATACAAACATGTTGGTCATTGCTCTGCTCCCAACAAATGCCACAAATAGCTAGTCTTCTATAGTCTTCAGAAACTGTCAAGAGATTGCACTGTTGCTAACAGGTCAAATCTCCTCACAGCCTAACAGTGTGGTGGGTGATGTAAGTTTGGCCTAGAAACCTCCCACATCCTTGTTCTTCCTTTTGAAAAATCATTTCTATTATGCCATTGTTGTGGTTGATGTAAGAACCCACTGCACTCCTGTTTCTTCCTATTTGAATGTATTGCTCAGTTCTCCTGTGAGCTATTTGATCAGCTTAGAGCACAGCGTTACACTTTCAAATAGTTGTTCTAGTAAACAAGACAACGTTGTCTTGCTGTCTGTTAGAGTTTGAAAGGGGAGAGTCAATTTTCTCTCAGTACAGTTTTCATGTTCGATGTGCAGTATAGTCTGAGTCGTCAGCCAATGTAAAAATGTGTATGTGCGTGTGTGCTCATGCACAAGATCGCTTGTTTCTACCTCTCTGTCAGAGTGCGTCTGTGACAGTTTCCTCTCAAGATGTTAATTCCTCTCCTCCCTGTTGTTGTCATGCTAACACCAGCAGTGTCTGCACCGGGGAGACGAAGACATATTGGTGTTAATGAAAAGCCCTCCTAAACTCTCCTCCCCGCATGAATGTTTAAACATGCTTGTCATAACATTCATTCGCTCACACATGACAGCTAGCATCTGCAGCTGCCTCGCTCGCTCTCAATATTTTATCATACCATCTCCCCTAACCCCAGACTAGCACAATGGCTGTGTGTTAGCAAACGGAATTATAATGACTCAAAACAGGCCGTGTTCAGACTCACTGCCAGCGCAGGCCATACATAATGTATTCAGCAACACCACAGGCCTCATAATGGCACAATTAGTCAGTCTTAAATATGAAAGAGAGAAAGACCGTGTAAAATGCATGTGGAAATACATATAGAGAAAGAAAATGATGGAAATAAACAAAGAGGAATAGATAGAAAACAGAAGGAGAGCAATTCTCATGTCCCTACAGTTTGCTATTCAGAAGTCCCACAGCACTGCAGGTCAGCAGTTGTGACCTTGGTGGTTTTGACAGAAGTGGTTCACCATGGTAACGGCTGGTCTGCAACCCCTTTAGAACAACCCCGCACCCCTCATCACCCCCCAACCTTCCTTACTGCCTTTCTACCAATTTGATTGGACGCACAATTGAAATGTCATTCCTCAGCAACACAACGGACCAAGCAGACTGAAACAGTGGTATGAAATGACAGGGTGCGTAGTACAAGTCAAAGTGAGAGAAACCAGAGTCAAAAATAACAAACTAGGAGTGGAGAAGGCTCTTAGTTGATTTTCATAGCCTTGTAGTATTTCACCTAGCAGGAAAAAAAGAGGCTTCAACGTGCCGGTTTATCCGAACTCCCAGTTTCAGGGTTAACATTGTGTGGTGGACGAGGGGACCTAGGCACAGAGCATCAAAGCAGAGAGGCTTGTCGTAGCTGCTGAATACAGAATCAAATGAATATTAATGCGGAACCAATTACCTCAGGGAAATGTTGTCTGTAGGTTGGCTTTGCTAACACACGTGTCTCACCTTTAGCAAAGTGGAAGCAGTGGGAGGGAGGGAGGAGGGGGTGGGGGGGAGCCTGGAGGCTGGACAGCACTGATGTATTCGTTTTCCTCCTAACAAGCTTGTCTACCCCCCCTAAAATAGAATTGTCCACCACGCAGCTCCTCCTCTCCCATCTTATTATTCCACCTAGATGCAAACTGCAATTTAAAAAAAATAAAAAATAATTAGGGAGAGAATAAATGATAAAATTCTTCAACAATGCCTATGGCTAACAGGGAGTTGATATTGGCGCCATGTTTGACTGCATTGTTTGTTTGAAAGGATTTGATAAGCAGCGAAAATATAATTTCGAAATGTTTTGCTACGGTATTGGCTAAAGGTGTTTTTTCTTTCTCCCCTACATCAGACTGAGTTGAGTAATGGAACTTTTAGACATAATATAAGCCAATAAACAAGACTGGGCTTTTAAATTCCCTGAGAAGCACATTTTCATTTCACACACCTTTCCCCGTAGGCAGCAGTTCTGAAGCTGTGTAGTTGTGACATGTATACTATCTTGTTGTGTGAGCGTCTTAGCACAGTGCAGCACTGATCTGTGCAGGTCTCTAGCTGCTGCTGATTTGCATAAGTGACTGTGGCACACTTAAAGCTGCTGGCTCCTTAAAGCCCCTTCTAAATCAGTGTTAAAGCCTTGATAATAGACCTCACTGGCCAATTGATTGGCCTTCATATGTTTACAGCTCACTTTAATTGCCTCAAAAATACCATTTATCAGCCATGTGTGTCCATGTATGCATGTATGTGTGTGTGCAAGCAAGCCTGTCCATCGACAAAAAGGCCTATTGATTTATCAGCATCTGGATTTGTCCCGTTCACCGTACATAAAACCCCTGCGTATGTGCTGTTCAAAATGGGAAATGGCCCCATCGATTCCCTTAAGTTGGAGCCCAAATGCTAAAGATTTTTGGATAAGCTTTCTCATTATTTAAGCTGAAATCAATAGGGGAGAGCATGGGTCTAATGAATGAACGGGCCACAGATCAGATGGGGTGTGCTCATCCCTGGCCTGTCCTAGTCGATCCGTTTGGGTATGTGTGTGTGAAAGAGAGAGGGAGAGAGAGAGAAAGAGAGGGAGAGAGAAAAAGAGAAAGATAAAGAACCTGACTTATTGTACATCACAAACCTTTTTTCCTTGGTACTCACAAAAATCCACATTGTAGATGCATCTGTGTCTTCATTTGACCATTCCTGGTGCATTATCTTCACTTTGTTTGTGTTCGACATCGTCTCTTTTTGAACCTTAGGTGCCTGAAATGTGACATACATAGTGTGAACCATACAGCATATAGGAGTCAGTATCAGTGAAATGGTTTTTCTCATTATTATTATTGAGTCACACACTCTCTGTCTCTCTGTAGTTGACGGTCAGCAGGAAGCAGGTGGAGCTACTGAACAGGGAGCTGTCAGAGTCTCACCAGAAGGAGGAGATGCTTCTCTCTGAGGTATGGAAAACACCAGGAAAAAGACATCCTCTGCATTGATGTGTGTCACTTTCCGTCGATCCATTTAGCAGGGGTTTTCCCCTCTCATTTTTTAGCTTGATTCAACCATCCAAAAACAATTATAAATGCAATGAATAGTCCACATCCTGCCTTATAAGGCCCGGTATCCCCATGGGGCTCGGTGTGGTTTGATCTTCTCTTCTTTGCTCCGATCACATCAAGGGGGAAATAAAATGATGATAATAATACAAAATAATAATAAAACATATATAACAGCAATGCCTGCAAATCATGGCAGTGCCCGAGGAATGGGGAAACAATCAAATAAGACATAATACTCAACTCCTTCAAATGAAATCTTGATTAAACATAAATCTGCATGGGAAAATAATATGCAGTGTGTCTGTGTGTCAGCGTCAGCCAGTGAAACCAAAAATTCAGCCGGAGAGACCACTTTGGCTGAATTTTTGTTTTTTCCACTTTCTGTTCTTTCCACTCGTCTGAAATCTCCAAATGATACAGCATGGTGTATCTCTGGGGAATTTCCTTTGGCTGGCTGTGCAGACACCACATCTCAGAGTACATTCACCAGACAACTCAGAGTTTCACTTTGTGGTCGGGCCAACTCGTGGAATTAGATTAATTAGCTACAGCTGATATTGCAGACAGTTGTCATTTCAGATGGTGGTAGTGGCGCTCGCCAACTGAAAATGAGAAGTCTGCAGACATTTAAAGTTCATAATAAATTGATAATATCATAGTCATTAAATACCACATATATCTGAAGTGGGTGACTTTTTAGTGGCTTCAAAAAAAGAAGAAGAATGAGTCATTTGTGCATATCAACAAAGTAGAAGACTCTGGAGTGCAAATATTACTAACCAGTCCAATTTCCAAATAGGAAAGTCCCTGTCCCTTCCCCTCACTCCCCTCCAAGGTGTCCCGCCTTTTCAACTCATAAATATGGAAGGAGAAATATGATGAGATTCACGGACAAGAAAGGAATCAAAATCTATTGTTGCGTGTCCTTTTCCCCGTGTAAAGTTTGGATTAAATGTCACACATTAGCATGTGAACTTTTAAATGAGCTTGTTTGCTCTCCGCGGTGTGGGGCATGTAAATACCCATCTTGAGTATGGAATGGAGATTGCCGGGTGTGGGCGGGGGTTCACAAGAATTTGGAGGTGTAGGACATATTTGAGTGTGGCACCGGCAATTAGGCCGCAGCAAGGGACCGGAGCACCAAACAGGTCTATTGACTGGTGTTCCCCACCTGACGTGGCAGATGGGAAAGCTCCGTGTGGCTCCTGGTGATATGAGTGGAAGAGATGATTGACAGGCACTCCCAAAATGAGATGATTGACGTGCACTGTCACAAGGAATTTACTCCTCGGCTAATTCAGGTGCGAGTAGCAAGAAATGTGTGTGCAAATCCACATGGATACAGGAAGTTGTGTCTTGGTGATGTGGCTCTGAGAAATTGGCCATCAAAGAATTAACATATCAACTGCCTGAAGTTTAAAACGTCTGCATTGTTGGTCAATTCACTTTTTAGTCTTTCACTTTTAAAGATCAAAGCTTGGTTGGGTATTATTGGAGAAACCGGTACTATATTAAAAAAAAACACCAGATCCAGTGACACCAACTGCTCTCTACGTCCCTTCAGACGTTTCACCAAAGCCACTCACGAAAATGATCACTATGAACATAAACAATGAACATGGCTCTTGTTAATTAATAAAGCACAACTATTGGACGGGCTTATTACAGTTCTGTGACATTAAGGACTTTTTTTTCTTTCTTTTTTTTGGTCCTAGTATTATATTTATTGATTCATGTCGGGATGTAAAGAGGATAAAAAAATATACAACAATAAAGATTTTTTAATATACATTACCCACCCTAGATTTAACCTATAAAAATCAAGTGCAGAGCCATATTCCCATACAGTTTTGTTTACAGAGAAAAGTCTGACAGGATCTTATATCTCCGAGCTCATAATATGCCGGTGGTGTGCATGTATGTGTGCATGCGTTGTGGTACTGTGGAGGATATTTGATTGTAACCAAACACCATTCTATATTTGCACTTTTTTTTCATTGACTATAGTTCTCTTTGTTTTAAAATGTGAGGCTGCTTATTTATTGACATAATTTCCTCTCAGTGAAGGGCTTCTGTCTGTAAAACACATTAAAATCATAATGCAATCTTCGCTAACCCAGGAGCAGCGTTATTGTTCTATTATACTAACCCAACAACAGTATCCCAGCCTGTTTATCAATCCAATATCTCATAATGTGCTCTCTGCGTGGCCATTTTGAATATAAAAAGATCTCACACCGTTATTGTACCATATTTCCTATATTTAGTATCAATCTCTTGTTCTGACATGAATCTGACAGATCCAATATTATATTTGATTAGTTGTTTGGGTTTTTGTTGTTGTTTTTTCATAGTCTCCAGGTGATATTGGATACATGTGCAGAGCTGGTATTATGTTGGCTGTTTCATCTGGGTATAAAAATGATTTAGTGTGTACTCAGCACGCAGTGTCATTGACTAGCTTTAATTTCACTGCAAGGGTGGGCTTTATTACTCTGCTACTCCGTGTGTGTGTGTGTGTGTGTGTGTGTGTGTGTGTGTGTGTGTGTGAGAGAGAAGGAGCAAGACAGGGTGAATGTTTTTGTGAGTACATATGTGTGTGTTTCCTTGCTCTGTGGTGGAGCAGCAAACCACACCTGTGCACACTCATGCATTTGTGCATATCTCTGTGTATGTCTCCGAGCCTGCTGTATTCATCAAGCATCTTCAGCTTGTAATTACCATTCAGTGGAAGAATCAACTAAACCAACACGTGGAACAGCTCTCGCGTCACACTCGGGCCAAACCGGTGGTCCCATTTCAAGGGAAACAGAGGGGCTCCACTTTGCCGTGACAAACCTTACTTTTGATCAAATGCTACAGAGCCATAATCATGTTTGTGCCACTGAATTCTTTAACCTTTCCATGACCCCGCTGAATGCCAGCGGCCCAATCACAGAACCTAATTGAATCTGCTCGGCGGCGCCCCCCCGACTGATGAAAAAATAAAATTGGAGGTGAAAAATGAATACAGCAGCAGGGGGAAAGGGAAGGAGGGAGGTGGTGGTTGAGGAAAGAGAGGGAGGAGGGAGGGAGGGGGGGGGGGGGCTCGTCGCACCGCAGTTTTATAAATACATAGATGTGCTCACAAACACACAACCAGACACGTACACACAGTCACACCTTTTTCAATCCTGCAGGAGAATGGGGAGTGGGAAATGACAGAGAGAGAGAAAGAAAGAGATGAAGAGAGGGAGCGGGGTTGGGCCCAGGTTTCTCATTACCCCCTCGGCCCATTCGGAGGATATTCCTATAAGATAATCTGATTTATTTGCAATTTTCCTTTAAGCGGCTTAGTGTTTACCTCCAAGATTAATATTTTTCTCTGTTATTAATATTAGACTGTAATTAGGAGTGATGTGTCTCGCCAAGCACAGTTCCGTGGCCGCCAGGCAGCGAGCCGGATGAAACTCTTGTTGCGACTCTGTGATCCCGTTTCACAAGACAAAAAAAAAAAAAGAAATGAGCAAAGAGAAGGAAGTTTTAAAAGGCGGTAAGAGGCTGCAGGGCAGGGATGTAGAATTACAATTGCGGCGTACCTGTCTTTGTGTCTACGCTTGTGTGCGTGTGGGACCGTCGGAAGAGGGGAGTGTGTACTTCTTTAGTTTATGTGTGTGACAGTGTGATGGTCCCCTCTGATTGATAAGGTGTCTGTGCCGGCTGCAGATTGCTCTTGCTGATTGCTTCTGAGAGCTCCAGCTGATTTATAATCAGAGCAGGATGAAGGATTGAGCTGTGGATTGCTTATCTGTTTAGCCGCCTCACAACATAAACTGACAAATTATCATGTTGAACACACGCACACACACACACTCACACACACACACACACACACACATACACACACACACATACACACACACACACACACACACACACGTGAAGGGAAAAAAATGTAATAACGCAGACCTTCTTATTAAACACACACAAACATACTGTCATCACACACACAAACACACACACACACACACACACATATTCACCGGACACACGGAACATAAACAGGTTTATTCATCAGCACAGTCATACTTTTATGATTGCCCAAAAAAGTGCAATCAGTCTAATTTGTTTACATGTCTGTATGAGATGTATAGAAGTCAAGTTAAGTTGCAATTAACTTGTTTTATGCACTGAGAGTTTTGATTTGCTCCATGCTGAAGAATTATTTGGAAGATTTTGTACCAATGATTAAGGATGTGGGTGCTCTTCTTTCTTTTTTTTTTTTTTTTGACGAGCACTTCTTGACTGCTTACTTCTCTTGATATTTAACAGCGCGCATACTCTCATGTTCCTAGAATCTACACTGTGGGAAGAGTTGCTACATAACAAAAACAAAATCCACATATTTATATTGCTAAAAGATTCAGATTGTGTTTAACATATTTTATTTATCTAAAGTAGGTGTTTTTGTTTTTGAAAAACATGCTAGCACATTATGTGAGACTAATTCTACGTGGCAAGCCAGAGTACAAGCCAGCAGGTTTAAATGCTGACAGGTTTAGTATGCCCTATGGCACTGTGACAGCTCTGTGTGTGTGTGTGTGTGTGTGTGTGTGTGTGTGTGTGTGTGTGTGTGTGTCTGTCTGTCTGTGTGTTTCTGCCTTTCTGTCTTCCTTCCCATTCTTACCTGTCTGTCTGATTATCTTTTACTTTCTCTCATTTTACCACAGCTGTTTGTAAATGCACAGTGACAGAACCACCAAAGAAGCACAAAAACACAAAGTACAGGAGCACTTGGCATCTCACACACACACACACACACACAGACACACACACTGACGAATGGCAGCAATTAGATGGGGAAACCAAGCATGTGAGGACAGAGGAGCGCTGAGGGGCGGCAACCGCTGTATGGAACGTGTGTGTGCGTGTGTTGTACATGTTTGTGTGTATTTTGAAGGTTTTTATCCTCCTAATGCACCTCTCATCTGTCTAATATCAACACCTGGCTCATATGTCACAGAACAGTGGCTTTGGTTGGTGCAGTTGGTTTTGGGGTGTTAATATTTGCAATCAAGGACCAAATGAGGAAAAGACTGGATTACAACATTATCAGTTTGCAAAAATGAATTTCTCCTGGGACTTAAGCTGGAACAGAAGTGCAAAAACACAAAGAAACAATACAGAGAGGATACAACAGAAATGTACAGTGGCCCTGAAGCTCAAACACAACATTTCAGAAAACACAATAGCATTTTGCAAAACACAAGAGCAGAAGAAAAAAATACCAAATACTCAATCTGGAAAAGGTGTGTATTGGACCTGATTGGGTGAACTGTCTTTCAGTCCACAACAAACAAACATACTTCTACTTCTTTTGCACATCCGGCAGACTGTCTTCCAGGTTGGGGATGATAAAATACAATAAAAGTTTGTAAAAGAAGGAAAATTGCTGTGCAGCAGTTACAATACAACGTGGGAAAATTGTAAATGCAAAGAGCCAAAAAATATACACATTGTACTGCAGTTCAGAGTGTAACAAAGGAAAGGAGATAACGGCAACGATGGTTGTTGGAAAGAAAAGGGGAGGTAACGTTATTTGCATATTCAGTGGGCAGCATCCACAAGGTCATCATCTTCCAGCGGGTCTGCGTGGCGTGTGGACAAGAGAGCAGTCGGCCTCCACCGGGCTGCTCCGTGTTAATGAGTTCCTGGTGAAAACACTGCGAAAGCAACAACGTATGTGTCTGTTATACACTCTGAACTGCAATATGATACATTTATATTCGCACTCTATGTTTTTGCATTTTGCCCACTTTTTATTGTAACCGCTGCGCAGCAATTTCCCTCTGGATGAAGACACTTTTCTTGTATCTTATCATCCCGACCTTTGAGAGGCAGCAATGTGCTGCAAGGCATCCAGTCTGCCGGCAACCCAGAAGAGGAAGAAGAGGAAGAACTTCTCAACTAATACATACATACCTTTTTCTGGATCGAGTCCTACATTTATATTGTTGTGTTTTCTGTTTTGTTGTTGTGTTTTGTGAAATGTTTTTTTTTTTTTTTTTAAATGTCATTCTGTTTTGTTGTGTTTTCTGAAAGCTTTCTAAGATGTTGGGTTTTGCCTCTCAGGGCCACCGTATAATTGCTTGTGATTTCAGTTTTCTTTTGCTCTGGTTCCACGTCAGCCCACTGAGTTGTTTAACCCCTCGACACTGAGACCTTGAGTTCTCTTCTTCTTGCTTCCCATTGGATGAATAACCTTCTTACTCCAGTCAAAGCAGCAGTCACTTCTTTTTTTCATGTGATATTTCATCTTTTCAAGAAATTCCTCTCTTCGCTTCCCCTCTCTAAATCAAGTAGATTTTTTATCAACTCCAATTGCCAATAAACAGGAGCTGTATTCATAAAAGTTCCTATTAAAAAGAGGTGCTACTATAGTGACAATTTCAAAGAACATTCTTAGAATTGTGACTATGTCTTAACATCCTCCCAATGTCCTGGGAACAATAAAAGTTATTCACAAATCATCTTAGCCCTTAAAGGAGGTGAAAAAAAAGGATTTTTAAGAGGTCAAAGCAAGTTTCATGAGCATTTCTTTACTGCAGGAAAGACAAATAGGTCAGAGAATTATTATCTAAATGCTGAATGACGATGAGTTGATGAAACACTAAAGACTAGATTGTGCAGGGATCATCTTTGTGGTCTCATGAGCGATGTGCTCACATCTCTCACTTCAAAGCTACACCAGAAACATCTCGTAGGCTACTTTCAAAGTTGTTTTATGACCATTTAGAAGATTATCATTACATTAAATAGTATTTCTAACTTCACCATGCGTGAATAGAGAGTATATTAGTAATTTTTTTATGCCCCATTAAGAGTATATATTTATTTTTTTTGGGATCAACCAATTACACCTTTTTAAAATAAATGTGTGATACCCAACAACACAGTCAACCACACCTCTTCAATCAGGTAAAAGTTTCTATCCTTTTTGCTTAGTTACTTCCAAATCCCTCTTAAGCTAGGACTCCCTCGCTAGACATTTAAAGCTAAGTTAGGAGCTGTCTGGAGGTATCCTCAGAATGTTGTTAAATAACATAGCTGTATCCTTAGTTCTGTATTTCCCTGCTTTTATTGAACACTTTGGCTCTTTTCTTCCACGTCTTCACAGACATAATGCTCAGGTAATGTGGTCTTGTCTCTTAATCATTTTCAGGCCATAAGGGAAGCCTTTCATTTGATCTCCGATTTCATATTTTTTTCCAATCTTGCTTTAGTGCTCGATGAGATGGTTCTGTCGGATTCCATATTTGTCACCATTCAACAAATACAGTAGACAAGTAATGTAACAAAGAAGACAAGGAAGATTTATTAATATAAAACATATGTATAAGACACACTGGGAAAAAGACACGTCACAAGTGCATAACAAACATTATTAGAACAAACTCATATTGACAACACATCTGCCCTTTACATATCTTGTGACTGTCAGATTATTTTATTCCAAGTATTTGTGGAGGGTGCGATGATGTGTGTGAGAGCACATTTGTGTGGGTTTGTGTTATTAACGGTCTTGCCTTCATGCCAACTTTTAGCTGATTTATTCTCTCCTCTGTGGGAATGTGCAGATTCTACAAGCAGGTGGATGCGTGCGTGTGGAGAGTTGTATTTATGACCACTAGAGATGTGTGTTAGACACCGCCACTGATGAATTACTTCACTTCTGATTGCTTGCATCACAAATCATCCCCATATTATAACCCTTCTCATGCAAATAAGTAGGCACCGTGTGTGTGTGCGCCTATGCACGAGAGAGAACGGGATAGAGGGCAGGAATACATGTCTACAAAATTATGCAAGTTGTTATTTACATATGAACTAAATGTACACTGTGAGTTCATATACAGTATGCAGCCTGTGTATAGTATCTATGTGTGCGTATTATGAATGAGAAAGTATGTGCGTTTGGTAACCCTGTATCGCTGCTGAGCTCATTTCTCTCAGAAATCAAAGTTAAATGGGTCATCTATCATGAGAATATGTGACTGGGACACTTGTCTCTGCCACGCTCTGTGTGTGTGTGTATTTGTGTGTGTATGTGTGTGCATGCGTGCGTGCACATGTGTGCATGCGCGCAAATATGCACACAGCTGCATTGTGTGTGGTGCAAGGGCAGCTTGTTTTCGCTTCTGCAGCTGTGTGCACCCTTTAGCGTGCACGAGGCTGTCTGCGTGTGTGTATGTGGCGGCCACTTGTCTTTGCCTGCGCTATGATTAATGGTTTACATTGGGCTGTTCAGCCATGCATGTTTCTTGGTTTATCGTTTTATGCTGTCTCCAATTAAAGCTCCATAACTTGAGTGATGGCTTCACGCCAGTGTCCATCAATAGAGGCCATCAGCGGCCTCATGCATTCAGGATATGGAAGCCACACACTAACTATTATCCTCCTGTGTCAGAGCCAGTGGGCAGTCCGTGCGTGTGTGTGTGTGTGTGTGTGTGTGTGTGTGTGTGTGTGTGTGTGTGTGTGTGTGTGTGAATATGCGTGTACGTGTAAAAGTGAAACAATATAGATTTTTAACTGATGACCCTTTAAAATAAAATAAAATTGACTTCTTAAAATCGTATCTTCATTGTAAATGGGGTAAAAATAATATCACTTTTTAATTGAATGAATATCAATCAAAGTAATCAATAAAAATGTTTAATAAATGGAATTATGTCATCGTAATTGCAGTTTCTTTTTTTCTTTCTTTATTTGACATTATAAGGAAAGCAAAACTGAAAGTCCTAATGGAATAAGCGTGTGCATGTGAGAGAGAGAGAGAGAGAGAGAGAGAGAGAGAGAGAGAGAGAGAGAGAGAGAGAGAGAGAGAGAGAGAGAGAGAGAGAGAGAGAGAGAGAGAGAGAGAGAGAGAGAGAGAGAGAGAGAGAGAGAGAGAGAGAGAGAGAGAGAGAGAGAGAGAGAGAGAGAGGGGGGGCCTGGAAGTGGTAGGGGATACATATACATCTGCACATGTGAGCTCGTCCATGTGTGCACCATACAGGCGTGCACGCGCCACGCAATATCATTTCACGCAATATTATTCCTCATATAGCTGTAATGACATTAGGCCGATATGTTGATTATGCTTTCGGCAAACAGCGGCCTGATGATTGGGTTAGCATATTACCCTATATCACATCCCTCCATTCATCCCTGTGCTTTTTTTTTATTGCCCTCATTTTTCCAAATCACTTCCCACTTTCCTGGGCGAGGTTCCAGGCTATACACGCAGGTGATCTGGAGTAATATGATGATAGGAAGGCACAACAATGCAAGAGGAAAGCTAGAAGCTCAGAGCAGCTGTTGTTGTCGGCATGAAGAACAAGGCCTTGTGATTGCAAAGTGTTAACTTGTGTGCAAATATCGGGGTAAATAAATATTTGATCACACTTGACAAAAACACAAACGAGCATACGCAGCTTGTGTGTGCGTGTGCGTGAGTGTGAGTGATATTTTCTGGTCAGCATGTGTCATGGATAAGGATGAAGTAAAAGCAGGTGTGGAGATTGGTGAAGAAAAATAGGGTGTGATTTAGTGAAGACCCAGAATAAGTAGGAGGGGGCTGGGAGGTAGATGATATTTCAGAGTGGGCTACTCAGATTGTTAGAGAAGGAGATTTCATTTGCAGCTGAGACATTGAATGATGTCACCCGTGGTGTGTGTCTGTCTGCATCTGCTTGTGTCCACATGCGTGCACACGTTAATGGCTGAGTCTGTATTTGCACATAGAATGTATGTATGATATCGGCAGGATTGCTTGTT
>NW_027175909.1:7620000-7707500 GCF_023055335.1 Clinocottus analis
TCTACTCTGTGTCGTCACAAATCATAAATGACCCTGACAACATAGTGTATGTGTGTATATGTTTGCATGTGGGTTCACTGACTATGGAGCCTCCTTACTAATCTAACACAGGGCTCTTTCAACACAGTGCTGATGAATAGAGCCTTTGCTTTGACTTGACTTGGGGTTCTGAACCACAGGCCCACACACACACTGACAACCACGCACGGGGTGACGAGTTCAACCACTGGCTGTTTCCTTCGTCTCTTTTTACTGATGATAACTCGGGCACTAACAGTCCTTTGGCTGTAGTTTTCAAGTAAATGACGTGTTTGTGCTTTATTCTCTTCCTGAAAAATAATGATGCTGTCGCTCATGAGTTACAATTTCAATGTTTGGGTTTGATCGTTGAGAATAATGATGCTGAACTCTAGTCCAACCATGGAAATGGGGCATTTATAGTAGTGTGTAATGGAATTACCTTCAATTCCTCTTCCAACAATGTTGTGCGACAGACTTTCCACAGTGATCACAACTTGTGCTCGATAGAGATCTGCGGCACAAGAGGCTTGTCCAAACCGTAAAAAAGGGGACGAGGGAATCTGTAGGGGGCGACCGTAATGGTCACTCAAAAAGCACAAAGCTCAAATACTGAACACTGAAGAATAGAAAAGTGATAATATTCACGATGCAGCCTTAAATACATAAGGTAAAATGTATGGAAGCTATTAACTTTGACACTTCTAACATATAGCTGGCTTGTCAAATATAAACCGTACTCTGAAATTAGTATTAAGGTGAAAGCATGTCGCTAAGTATAATAATTTTCTTTGCATTTTTGGTGTCTGCATTGTTACACGGCTGATAAAACCTACAATCTATCTGTAGCTGTGGTATATATGTGTACATACAGCACTGACTTTTCTTCTGTCTTTCCGTGTGTGTGTGTGTGTGTGTGTGTGTGTGTTAGATGAAAGAGAGAGATGAGCATGTGAGGCACCTGGACCAGGATGTGGTTGGTTTGCGAGCCACACAGGACTCTCTGAAGGAAACCTTGGCTATGAAGGAGAAACACCAGCAACAGCTGGTCCAAGACAACGCACAGCTCAAAGAAAGCCAGGCTTCACTGAAGAGCAATGTAGGTAACACACACACACACACACACACACAGGAGGGCAGCTCCTCTTAAATAAGGAACAGAATTGGGCAACCTTCTCTAAATCAAATCCAGTCAGGTACATCAGGGAATTCTCCTCATTTTTTACTTCCTTCACAGTTAATCATCCGTCCTTCCTCCCCTCCTCCTCCGCCTTCCCTCTCTCGCCCTCTCTCCATATTTAATAACTCATCGCCACCATCTTAGCTCCGCAGAGGGTTGGCTCGTTGTACAATAAAGAACCATGTTTGTGTGAATATCCCTCAGCCGAGAGACGGAGCCCGAGTGGGGGAGGGGTTAAGTGTTGTTTTCTGTTTCCTTTCTTTTGTCTGTTCATAATTTTTTCTTAAGATCATTCTTTCTTGATTGTTTTCTTTCACTCTCTCCTCTTCCTCGTCCTCCTCGGTCGCGCCCTCGCCCCAATGAGAACCGATAGTAATGTATGGGAACATTAAAGAGTCACACGCATGATGAATGGAATGGCCTTTAGGTTTCTCTCGTTGTCCTTTTCCTCTTTCTTATAATTCTCTCCCTCTCTCTGTCTCTGTGTTTCTCTCTCCTTCTCCTCCTCCTCCTCCTCTGGCCCCTCTAGGTATATCAGTGTGGAGCGTGGCAGTGATGTGTTTTAGGCTTAAAATAACCCATTAACTGTGTCCTTGACCAAACCAAGTCATTCATCTGTAACTAGTGTTTTAGTGGTGCGGGTGCCCGGCAGCCCTCTAAACAAAGTATACTCAACATGAAAGCATGTTAGTAACTCGACTTAGGGAACACTTGAAAGACGTTGTTAGATTCAGACTTTATGCCCTTTACTCTTACAACACTAACTGCATTTCTCATTTTACCTCCCTGACATCATTAGGGGATTCTGGAGGTGGCAGCAGTTTGAATTTACACATGTCTCCAAGTGCTTGGGCTCACGTTGGTTCACGGCTTTGTGTCTCTTCATCCTTCCTCTTTTACTGATCTAATGTTTGTTTTTATCCGAGTCCAAATTAAATTGCCAATACAAGGAGCTACACGGTGCACAATTGACTTTAAAGCGGATGAACACAACTAAACAGGAGCTCACATGCAGTATAGTGATGCAACATGCACTGTGATAATTGATACAACACAACTCTTTATACTACTGCAGCGTCAGTGTTATCAGTAACACATCAGACATTTTAAACACCAGTGGCCATTTGAAACAGGTTTCTGTCAAGTGCAGTTGTATCAAAGAAACGTGGTGTTTTTCAAGAACTCATGTCAACAGCCTTTTCTTTCTCTTGCCTGATGCGAAGCGTATAGAAAAAGTACCAAGCCTTGTCTGTATACAATTGAAGAACCACTAGTCTACAGTTAGTGTCCTACGACTTTATGACGTGTAGTATAGCACTTTTATTGGTCCTGAGTCAAAGCATTAACTGACGGGTTCCTCAACTTGGCACAAAGCCTCAATGTTGTTCCTTTTCACTGCTATGGAGACAGAGTAAAGTGGAAGGAAGTGTCCCTATTATACTTGCGTCTCCTTCTCCTCCTGCTTGCATCTTGTTGTAACGGCTCACCCATTCTTCTCCTTGTGTGCGTCTCGTCCTCAGCTCTCACAACAGCCGCCGACATACACGGCTTATGCTTCATCTCTCTCTCTCTCTCTCTCTCTCTCTCTCTCTCTCCCCAGTTCCAAACTAGTGAGTGTCTGTTGAATGACATCAGTAAAACCCTGGACCGAACCAAAACCAGCCTGGACACGGAAAGACAGCAAAGACAGCAGATCCAAGACCAGTTGCACCATGCCAACAAAGAGCTGGAGCATCTGCAGCAGGAGTTAATACACGTGCGTCACGCCACTGAAAAGCAGGTAATTAGTTCACTCCTCAACGTCTTCGTTCTAACATTCTTGCAAAACTTTCCTTGTCCATCTTATTGTGACACTTCCACTGAGACAAGTACATTTGACTTCCCTGTTGGCCATGCGTTGTTGACACTCGTACATTATCAGGAAGTTCGTTTGCTCACAAGGTCATGAAACATTTTCTCCACAAAGCAGAAAATGTTAAGACGAAATAGTTAAATTGAAAATACGCAAATTCTACAGGATGGAGATGGAATATAATATTCACTTTAATGTAATGCATTGTCTTTTCCCACAATGGGGCTGATAAGAAGGGTTGTATAGGTGAGGGATTCATTTAAATATTCAATTTTCAAATGTAATATTCACTGTGACAGGCATTGTCTATTTCTACAATGGTGCTGATAATAAGGTTTTAGATAATGGGTAATAGGATGTTCTGATATTTAGAGCCTTATTAAAAACACACACTCTTGACGAAGACAGACTTGACATAAATTTGGATTGTTCTGCTAAAATGGGATTTTTTTCTTGAGCTAGGACTGCATAAAAACAAAAAAAAAGATCCTCTTTATATTGCTTGTTAGACGGCTTTTGCTCTGCCCTTTCTGTGATATACCAAAAGCATATACTGTAGAGCTTCACAGTTGTTTGTATTCATTAACCAGGTTGGAAAGATACTTTTCCATTAGCCATTGGAACCAAGGACTTGGCTTTGTAAAAAATAATAATAATATTAAGGGAAGCAACACACAATGATCAGTCCTTGTCACTGGGTAGCCTCTTCACTGACTCATTTCTTTGTATCTTTAGGGTTACGGTGGTCAGGATCTTGTTGGCTGAAGCTATTGTTACAACAATCTGCCCGTTAATAGAATACACATCTAAAAACTGCATGCTCTGTAGCTCATGTGACAATAAATGGGCTTTGGTCGAATACAAGATTTAAATTAAAGATTTTCTAAAACATATTGTTATTCACTCTGCTGGAGTGAACATTAATTCAGCTGTCATCCTGCAGGATGGGATTCAACTGTTGCTATTTCACAAGTGCAACAAATATGGACAATTGGTCGATTCTTCAGTTGTTCATGTGTGTTACGTATATGTTTTGGATGTAGAGTGTGTTCAATTAGCCACAGTGTATTTTATGTCTGTTTGCATGTGGATATGTGTGTGAGGTTGTCTCTGTCAAGTTTGGATTTGATTAAGTCAACGGATGGACCATTACACTCTGTCCAGGGATCTGGTTTCTGCTCCACATCTGGTGCTGCTTTATGCACCCAAACTGTTCTTTCTCTGATCTATTACAAGCTTTTTCTCTCTCACACACACATGCACGCACGCACGCACTCACACACACACACACACACACACACACACACACACACACACACACACACACACACACACACACTCTCTCTCGCACGCAAACACTTACAGCTTTGCATTCACTCATGCACACTTCATTCCATTACTGTATGGACAGTGGGAGCAGTAGGTGTGTGTAAAAGAGAGTGAGGGTGCTTGCTCCCACTTGAATATACTATGAGTGAAACTGAGAGAACTCTTCCTCTGCAGAGCTAAATGTCCTAACATTAGCACAGCTGAACAAATACTGTCAACACACTACTTCATCTGTAATGTGCTCTGCTGATTCGCTCTCCTTCTTTTACTCTCTCTTACTTAGACTTTTTTTGCGCAGAAGAATAGGAAAGCAGTTTTGGTTTTCTGTAAAAAATGTGTCCACTTTTTTTTGTGCAGGACGAGGTGGGGGAGGGGGGGGGGGCGAAATCCCTGAAACAGCTGGGAAGTAGATGGGAATATGTATTTAGGTCCTGGGTTGCAAACATGTCCAGTTAGATCTGTTGATTGTTTTTTTGTAGAGAAAACAAAACAAAAAAACTTGGAAAAATCACTAAATAAAAGCAGATGTTTGTGCTTTTTGCATTGAAATAATATTTTAAGCACACAATCCTCCCTAATGTATTTTTAATCCCCCATGCTTTATTTATCTTTATCCCTTTTTAATTGTTCTCCATCTGTATTAGTACTTCTTTCCATCGCTCACACATCATCTTCTTGCACATGGCCACATGTCGCTGCAGTTTGAACATGTGGTTAAAGTGTTCCAAACTCCCCCACTGAGGAACTTGAAAGCGGTGAAGCCATTAACATGACAAGGGGCTTTGTCGGAGACGATCTGCTTCATCTTCTTCAGAACCTAAAGTCGCTTCTCTTGAGGCTCCTCTTTGAAATGTTCAGGTCATAAATGTACACAGGAGGGAGAAGACGAGGGAATGAGCGAGACGGATGGATAGCTGGATTTAGTGTGAGCGGCGTGGAGAAATGGGAGCGAGGTTGCAGGGTGCAGGGGAGGAAGGAAAGTCGAGGTACGGGGAGTTACCGTGTGGTCCGAAGGGTCGAGGTTTCAGCGGACAACTGACTGGCCTGTGAAGTGGTCTACACTGCCACTACATGGACCCTGTACTCTACTTCTGCATCCTCTGGACTGAGGGCAGACTGGAACCCAAGAGTGGCTCACTATCTCCTCTCGAGGCACGTGTGATATTACAAGACAGAACGGGCCGATGCTAGGTGGTTAGTATGCTCATTTCAGCAGATTATCACTATGCAGCACAATACATGAACGCCTTTCACACAATGATACATCATACCTGACGGGTCTCTATGACACAATCACGTTACAATTGTTCGATTCTGATCATTCGGAGATGATCAGCGACTCAAATCTGCACAGAGTGTTACTCACTTTTCAAGTCCACGTGCTCATAAGATGCAGCATGACAACGAGAACTGTGGTTGTTATTTCCATACGTGATGTCCAATTATTTTGTTTATCGTTCACACTCCCGTACAGTCTCCAGAGAAGTATGTGCTCATATATTCTTCTATAAAGCACATTAAAGATATGATTTCAAACTGCATATTGTTTGAATTGGACAAGGGTGCCGGAGACACAAAAGGAGACACAAAAGAGCAGTAAAGTGGAAGGTGAGCAGTGTTGTGGAAGGTTGTTCCAGCCCTCAAGGTTAGACCTGGACAAACATTGGTCCTCACAATGCTTTACAACCATCAGAATGGCTTACTGGTTTCTCTCTCTCCCTGCTTTCCTTCTTGATCTCTCTTATTGCTCATTTCTTTTCTTGCCTTTGCCATTTCTCGCTTTCATCCCCTCCCTGGCTCCCTCCTCTCGCGCTACCCCCAACTGTTCAAATATTATTTCTCCCCCTCCTGTCGTCCTCTCCCCCCTTATTTTTCCCTCTCTTTATCTTGTCATTGCCTGTCAGTAGGGATTCTGTCTGCGCTGAGTGTTGTGTGCGTGCGAATGTGTGAACACATTGAGACTGAGATACACTTAAGAGCTCATTGATTTAAAAATACCTTCGATATTGGAGGTCCCCTCCTGCAGATTCGTTCAGAGGCTTATCACACGCGAATAGACATCCACGTAGAGATATGCATAAACCAAAGCTCCACTCCAAAGTTTCTCCTTAAACTTTGTGATTGACCTAGTTAGCTTGTCGTTTTGACAAGTTGTCTGTTTTGACACGACATTCTCCGGTGTTTATCAACATCCATTTTACCTATCACACTCTCACATTGGGGATGCACACACACACACACACACACACACCCACACCCACACACCGAGAATTAAACCGAGATTTGAAAATTTGCAGGAAGTAAGTGTAGTGTTTTCTATGGGTAAGTGGAATGACTTGTATTCACCACATTAAATGTATACCCTGGTCAATTTAAAAAAAACATTTTAGTTCTATTTTATCTAATGTCCATGGAATGCAAAACACAACCTTCACTATTCCCGTCCAGGCCACGACGTATTTGAAAGAGTCTGTGCGTGTTTACATGAGCACTCATTTGTGATTTAGCTGCTATGTGCATGGCTGTGTGTACGCAGTGTTTTTTTTCTTCTTCTTCTTCCCTCCCCTTGCCGTAGCTCAGGTTTAGTGTGTTTAGCGAGCCTGGCCGCTGACAGCAAGAGGTGAGAGGTCAAAGAGCCAAGTTAACTCCATCAATCCCCGAGGACAGTTACAAACGAGCCCTCAACTCTGGTCATAACAATCCCTGGATCATGCTGGACGGACAGGAGGTGGGAAAGGGAGAGCATTCGACTCAGCTTGGCGTGAAGGACCGTGTTTATATATACATTAACGACGGCGACTATGTCTATGAAATCTGCTGCGCAAAATAGTCTGAAAGGACAATTTCTTCATTATTATTAGTTATATTAATCTTTTTTAGGTTGTGGAGTAAGACAGGGCTGTTTTTTTTTAGTATATAGAGAAAATGAACTATATATTAAAACAGTCCAGTGCTGTGTTTCTGTCACTGCCAGACGTAGCGGGTTCCTCTTTGATGCAGATGACCTGTTAGCAATATCTAAAAGCTTCAAAGAAAGCCGAAGCATCTTATTAAAGAATCTAGACATAAGGGCTCGTGCACATATTTTTCCAAAATGCATCAGCGATCTGTTCCTCCACTGACGCTACCTTAAACACAAATAAGTAAATACGAGACTCATCGGCAACTTAAAGTTTTATTTTCAAAATAATAATATTGTGTGTTGCATTAAAAACGAAACCTTATCCAACAATCTTAAACCATTAGAAATGTGTTTGTTTCCCCAGATCCAGAAGAGGGAGGTGAAGATGTGCGCGCTGGTGAAGGAGCACACGGAGAGTAAGATGCAGCTCTCTGAATGTCAGAAAGAGGTAAAGACAACAGCTTCATTATTCCCCAAATTGAAATTGTAATGCTCATGATTCGTATTAATGTTAACTGTGTTAAACAACATTTGATTGTTGATTCCTGTCTCTAATAAATGTAGTTACTGGACTTTTAATTTGATAGTAGAATTAAAATTTAGCCTCAGTTTAATAATGTGTTTGTGTAATGCACATTAGATTATATTGAAAGGGCTTCGTGACCCTCAAAATAATATTGTACTACTTTTGAATTTAAGGGTGTTATTTAAATATTTATTTTTCATTATCCTAATGTGGGTGTTGTGAAGTACTGGGGGATCTCAGCACTGATCGAGTGGCTCAATCTGATTGCACATTTCCCAGTTGCTCCAAAGAGAGAAGGCTTTGGAGGAAGTGAGCGAGGAGAGGGATGAGCTGAGAGCCAAGATGGAGGACCGGAGCCGAGCGTCTGTTCACGCCAACCGGACCAAAGATAGACTGGAGGCTGACTTGTCCCTGAGCCACGAGAAAGTCCACACCTTACACCTGGAGGTCCTTCTCGCTCTATGCCTGTGTGTGTGTGTGTGTGTGTGTGTGTGTGTGTGTGTGTGTGCGTGTGTGTGTGTGTGTGTGTTCTATACGTAGGTCTGACTTATGGATCAAAATCTGCTGTTGTTAACCTAATATTTAGTGCCACAATTTATTTAAATTTACTGTTCAGCGTATTCCCCGTGTGTTCAGGTTCGAAGCAGAGATCAGTTAATTCTGCAGTTAAGAGCTGAAATGAAGACGGCTGAACAAAAGCATCAAAGGAAACAGGAACAGGTGTGCTGGCTTGTTTGTGTCTGTATGTTGATTTGTGCTTTTACTGACATTTCTATCCGTGTATGTACTTATCAGGGCTTTCACCACTGTGTTTCTTATTATCTGGTGACAGATTATTGAGTATATTTTGTATTTATAATGTTGGGATAATATTTCAGGCGCCTTTTCTAAGATATCAAGCCGATCCCTTCTGATGCTGCTAATTTTGCTTTCTCCAACTGTGTTCCATGAGAAAATAACTTTCAGATTTCTTTCCATTCTGGGGTTTTAAATGTGTTTCAGGGCTTATATTCAAGTCTAGGTAGTCTGCATGGGTTTTCAACCTGTGTTACTATTTTTTGTTTTTTCCTTTGATATGCTGAGGCTAGGTTGAGTGAGCACCTCTGTGTTTTTAGTTGTTTTTTTTGCTCCAACCAGGACCTGTTTTACACCCACAGAGTTGCACATATCTACTCGAGGGAAGTGCCCGAACCAGCAACAGTTTTGTTCAGTTGGCTACCGAGCAGCTCCATTAGAGCTGTGGGAGGTGTAGCACTTTGCTCAAAGGCTCCCCGAAAGTTGGAGCTAAGGAAAGGGGAAATCGTTACTCATTCAAGTCTGCCGTGCCCACATTTTCCCAACTGGTCCTGAGACTAAACTGGGAAACTCTCTGACTCAAGCCTGATTCCCTTACTTTTAGGCAACTGCCGCCCCCTCGCTGCCTTTTCTATCTGTCTATGTGTGCTTTGTATGTCTGCATAAAGTTATTATATTTCCATACTTTTTCCTCTCTTCCTCGTTTTTTTTTTTTTTTTTTTTTTTTTTTGCTCAGGTGGCAGCACTGAAGGGCGAGGTGAGACACTTGAAACACAAAGTCAGAGGACACCAGGATGAGACGTGTCGGCTCAACCAAAAGGTCAGCGATATCGAGCGCCTTATGGAGCAGAAAGAGAAAGAACAGCAGCAGCTACATGATCAGCTTCGTATTGGTCAGCAACAGGTAAGGAAGCGTTCTCTCTTCTCCTCCTCACCTTTGCTTAACTCCACCTTCCCTCCAGGAGGAGCTATAGATCAGTTGAACTCTGACTTGGGAGCTGTGAAACAGGCGCACAAGATTGATGCGGAACGCTGGAGCCAGAGGAGTGTCCTGCTTCACAGCCGATTGAAGCAGAACAACTCTGAGCTCAGCCAAATACAGAGCAGGCTGAAGGATCGAGAGTCGAAGGTCACAAAGCTCAAGGGCGGTTTAAGTCAGCAGCACATGGCCGCTGAGACGGCAAGTCTTTTGTGTATTCAGTTGTCAATCAGTTCAAGCCACGATCCCACAGCCTAACAATCTATTGTGTTAATCCAGTGAACAACATTAAAAGAAAAAAGAGGCATGCACTCGTGTGTCTGTGTGCGAGTGATCTAAATCACAGTAGACAATCAACTAGTCTGTCTTTTGCCAGGAACAATAAACTGACTCGTTTACAGCAGTCAAGCTTTATTTTGTAGTCAACTTCGATATGTCCTCCTCTGAATCATCTGAATTACCAAAAAAGACAAGATGACCCCTCTGTTTGTCAACCTCTCACATCCAATTGGACCCAATCACGAATACAGAGAGGGAAAGACGGGCCGAGAGATAAAAAAGGAAAAGTAGAGGAGAATAAGAAAGTTCCATTCATATGAGGGTCATCTTGGGTAGTCATGTGACAGCCATAAATACTGAAACACCAGGCCACATGAGGGTCAAAGCGATGTGTTTCCTATCATATACTGTTTGTTTTCTCAAAGCACAAGCTCCTGATTAAGGTCACAAGAAAGCCATGGTGTTCCTATTAAGCCTCGTTATAAGAACTTTCATCCAGTGACCGAATGCTCAATCCAACATTAATCCAACATTTGTGTTGGGACAGACATAGATACATTAAAAAGGAGATAAATACTGAGGCAGAGATCAAGTTACGCATAACGTTCAGCTAAAGGCAAAGTTGGCTTACCGTGTACTTTATATTCTGTGTGGGACTTTAAAACTGTTACCTTGTGTAACCTTCGGTAAAACATTCACCATCACACTTGAACAAAGTCGAGTGTACATGGGCAGAGTCAATGGTTTTAAACAGTCCACACACACGCACGCACATACACCCACACAGGTTGTTCAGTTTTGACTCTAAACTCGAGAATAAAAGTTGGTGCCGCTCCATCCTCTCCTCTTCTCTCTTCTCCTCTCCTCTCCTCTTCTCTCCTCTCCTCTCCTCTCCTCTTCTCTCCTCTCCTCTCTTCTCCTCTCCTCTGCTTTGTGTCTCTTTCCGTTACATGAGCAAGTTTTTTTGCCCAGTCTTCCTGCCTTCCACCATGTGTTAGTCCTAGATGGGCCCAGCTAATCCTTGGTTAAACCAAGCTGCGGTGAACCACTGAAATCTAACTAGTTGGCTGTCATTAGTTGTAAACCCTCATGTTCTGATCCAGATTACAGCGGGATTAACGTGGATAAACTCAAGATGAGTGTTAGAGCGGGTTTAACTTTCTCCACCTCTCCCCTTGAAAGGTGAGCTACGGTGGGATTCCTTGTGTAACACCGGGATTAAGCTTGGTTTCACTTCCTGGGTCCTCCTCTCATTATGAGCGGGGTTACTGTAGAGTAGCACAGAGTATTTCACCATGTTTGACAACACTTTTTTTTTTTAAAGGCATGGTAAATCTCGATGAGGCGACCCGTTCCACTCTTTGTAGGATTGTGATGGTTGTTACTCGACTATTTCAAACAGATCTCGAAATTCAATCAGTTTTCTTTCTTTGTACATACATGCAGGCTTCCTGCTGCTTTTGTCACCAGTTACTTGCAACACCTTCAATCTGTAAACCTTCACACACCTGCCAGGTGTGTGAAGAGTTATACATTAGGGGACTAGACATGCTACGCTCCGTACAAATGTAACAGTGTTTTGGTCACACTACCAAACCCTCAGACTAGAGCTGTTCCATTTAAATAAAGAGCCAAGGTTCATTCTCATCATCCGTGCTTAACTTCACTGTGTTTGGCTCTCAGGTCGAGACATGTGAAGGGAAGCTAAAGATGCAAGGGGTTGAGATGGAACTTCTTCATCAGCAGCTGAAAGGAGCCAAGGAGGTGATAAAAGATGCCGATTTACAAGCCCAGGAGCAGAAAGAAACAGTAGCCATTTTTAGACAAAAGTACACAGCAGCCATAGAGAAGGTGCATAGGGTGCAAGGACGTGTGGAGCTTTTGGAAGAGGAACTACAGTATTTACAGCAACAGGTATATCATAGCAGTGTTTTCAGAAATAAAAACATTTTGCTTGTTCTTCACCATGTGAAGAGATTTTCACAACTATTTTAATTAAATAGGCTCCAATTTTTGTATAAGATGTCTTCAACCCTGTGACTGAAACTGCTGTCTGTTTCATTCACCCATTGCCTTACTCTGCTTTTTTGGCAGCTTCGAGATTCCCAATTGGCAACGCATTCGGTGAAGGAAGAGCTCGCTGAGATGGAGCAGCGGTGGCTGGAAAAGGTTGGGCAATGGGAGAATGCCCAGGAGGCTTTGGACCAGTTGACGGATGAGCTCCAGGCCAACCAGAATCTACTGAGGGAGAGTCAACAGAAAGCAGAGCAGCTCAAAGGCCTGGTGGGATCCCTGCAGGAGCAGGCGGACACAATCAAACAGCAGGTCAGGACAAGCATGCACACGTAGACACAACAACAACACAGACATACACCCATACTGAGTTTGTCCTTTTCGCATGAGCTCCCAGGTGCTCGCCAGCTTCATCAATGTTGTGTGAGGGCATGCATGGGCCTGTGTGTGCATGTGTCATTGCACCCAAGAGTGTGCGCATTTGTGCATGTGCGCACTGGAGCATGTCACTTAATCTTTTCTCTCCTTTTTCTTTCTGTTTTATATTTACTACGTCAGGCAACAAATGAATCATCTTTATTACGGAGAAATTTAATTTGGATGAACTTAACTGCTGCCGCCAAGGTCAGACGGGCAGAATGTCATTTTAATCCAATCAACTTTAATCTGTTGGTTATAAAAGAGTTAGGCTGCTGAAGAATGGCTGTATCTCAGGCCCTTTATTACACTGGCTAATGACTTTGATTGTGAGGCGCCTATCGAGAGGTTAGGAGTTCTTATGGAGCTTCACATCCTGCTAATTCTCTACCTCGTGCAACTGTTGGGCTCGTCTTACCCTAAAATCACTAATGTCTTAATTCCCTGTTTACAAGGACATCTAAATTGAAATAAATGAGTGAAATAATTTTAAATTTACCAAAAATATAAGTATAAAATCATGTTTGAGCACAAATGGAAAAAGAAACGTTTCTTACACAGTATAGTATCAAAACGCTATCTCTATTCTAGTCCATTGGTATTCTGACCGTAGAATATTTCTCTAACGTAAAGATGAATACTATAAGACGTGGAATTCCTCCCCTTGCTGACAAAGATGTCCACTTTTGAATTAGTAACATAATTTGCCTATATAAAGGACAGTGGTTAATAGGCAGAGATTGAAGCTTGTGATACATTTTGCATTACATTTAGAAAACTCAATGGGCGACACAGTCTTTTTCCAAAAGAGACATTCTTCTGTAATTAAGAGAACATTGCTAAAATCTTGATGTACCCATTGCACTGGATTCCCTTGTTAATATTATGTTAGTAGTGTTGGAGTTTGTTAGCTGTGCTGTGTGTCTCTGTGCTCTGCGATGCAACGAATCAATTCACAAATGAGTGTCATACATAATGATGTATTTACTTGCTGTCACTGCCATTGGCATTTATTAGTTAACTAAAAATGCTCATAATCTTATAAAATGCAACTCCTTTTGTGACTTATTTTTTTAAATCAGTTGTTGTTTTCATTTTGGTAGTTTCATCACCATCGTTTTTTGATCTGTTTGCTCATTTCTGCAACCACAATTGTTGTTTTTGTTGCTATTCATTTGTTACAATGTTCTGTTATTTTCCTTTGTAAAATATCATGGCGTATTGTTTCATATGTCGTGCCATTCCAACTCATTTTTCTGATCCCTACATGTGGCTTGTTTTGTCTTTTCTTGTTTTATTGACACTGTTTTTGAATTGCTTTTATTGTTGTTTTTTTTTTCACTTTCTGAAAGCTAATGGGGATCCAAATAAAGAATAAATAAATAATAAAGACCACCAAAAAACAAGCAACATTTAAATAACTTGTTTCTTTGAAATATTAACATGTTCTCTTCTTTCTCTCTGCGATCTCACTGGTCTGCCTACTCATAGAAACTGATGTTGGAGTGTGACCTCCACCTCTACCAACAGACTCATTCTCACAGTGATGAGGAGTACCTCAGCCTGCTGGGACACAGAGAGCCGCTACAGAAGGTATGGTAGTACAGTGTGCTGTGAGGTTACGCATTACAGATGGACCTATTGTCATTGCACTTAACTATTAGAACATATTCTGTACTTACGGTTACAATCAGAGATAACAAGACAACATTTTTTTTTTTTTAGATCTACCTATATTCATATATTCTTTTGGTTTATGATATACATTGACAACAAATTAATTACATTGCTACATTCCAGCACCCACATTTTTGAGTGTGTGTATCTGCATGTGTGTGTGTGTGTGTTTCAGCGCTGCAGTGAGCAGGTTGAGCGCCTCGCGGAGTGTGAAAAGGCTATTCTTCAGATGAAGTCAGAGCTGGAGAGACAGTAATAACTGAGTCTATAAAACTCTCATTCTCCTCTGCTGATCCCGGTTCCTGTCCTTGTCTCGCCTCTGGTGCCCTTCCCATCTGCCTCCGCCCCCTCCCCTCTTTCATTCTCTTAACAGCCTGCATGCCAAATGGAACACAGTAGCACACTATATATTATCTACACATACTAATGAACACTATATTCTAGTGAAATCATTTCCTAATAATTATGCTTATCCGTTATCTGGTGTACTTTCTCTGTGTTCATTCATTCTTTAGACAGCAGTTTGCACGGGCCAGTCAGTCTTTGCTTTCTTCCCCACAGAGCCCAGCAAAAAGCAGGGCTGAAGCAAAGTCTTGTTGCAAACATGTGCAATCGCAAACAGCTGGAACAGGAAGTGATACATCTGAAAAAGGAAGTGACACACTTAAATCTTGAGCTGGCAGACACTCAAAAGGTATTAAAGTAATGCATATCTGCTGACCTTTCCTCTAATTTAGAGATAGCTGTGTTATTTTGACCTTTCCCCCTCCTGTTCTTTTGAATACAGTCACTTCATATACTGTCCTAAAATGTTGCCTATGCATGCATCTCAGGCTACGAACATGGAGCTGGAGATTCAATTCGAGTTCCCAAAGAGAAGTACTCAACCCACCTCCATGGGCACCACACACCAACCACTCATGTGATTGTCCCGTGATTGCCTGGCAGAAACAAATTGCCTCGCCATTAATTAAAGCACCGAACGTGCCAAGGCTGGTGAAATTGACTCCAATTAAGAGCTCAATGGGACACTAAACATTAAAATTACTCAAAGTGGCGACTGTGGCCTGGCAGAGTGCCAACACTGCTGGCAGTCATAGTCACATCATTCATGTGTGTGTGTGTGTGTGTGTGTGTGTGTGTGTGTGCAGTCGAGGTGCAAGTGGGAGCATTTGATTTTACACATTAATTGGTGCGTCCTCTGGCACATACAAGTGATAGACCTGTCACGCTTACCAAGAATGTCATATGCGTGGACACACGTTTATTTTCACACAACTGTACTATATTCTCCTCTAGCTTTCAGGTCTCTTTTTTTTCTATTCATGATTTCTTCATCCTAATGTCACATAATGTGTCATGGTTGGTTACATTTACATGTACGAGCAAGGTGTGCACAATAGATTTGACTATGCCAAACAGATTGGACATGATTTTCAAGTTAGAAGCTCGCTACGAAATGTCCACCACCATTGTTTCTCTAGCTGTATGACAGAGGAAATCACATATTCTTTATTCATTTTTATGTTTCAGTCAAGGTTTCCAATGGATAAAAGCAAACGTATGGGAATAAAAATCAAATAATAAGTTGTCACTCACACACGTTTTTGGCTCCTTTTCATGGGAAGTGTGAAATGCATTCTGGGCACAATCTAGCAAGACGCTTGATCCGACAACACCAAGCAGTCACTTATCCACTATTACTCTTGGCCCTTACTTATGCTGCAGGTACATGTGGCACTTCTCAGACAGTCAGAGGAGGAGCTGAAGGAGGCCAGACGAGAGGCGGCGAGACGGAGCAGCGAGGTGGATGCACAGAGAGCAGAGGTGCAGAGACTTCAGGAAGGCTTACTGAAGGGGGAGGAGAAAATGAGGAGTGCCATCAGAGAGAAACAGAGTCTGAGCAGTCGCGTCAGGCGGTTGAGTCAAGAGCTGGAGGAGCTGCGCTGCAATCTGCAAGTGACAGGTAGCAATCAGTCAATAATCAATCGGTAACTCCTTTCATCCATCCATCTGTCCCTTTATCCATCAAACATATTGTGCACGTATAGTTTTTACCAAATCCTTTATTTTTAAATTTACCCGCATTTAGTCCTACAAAATTGAGAAAGTGGTGGAGAAGCTTTGCAGTGTTCCCCATCTTTTGTTTTGAACCAGCCTCACTGCTGTTAACTCAATCAGTTAGCTCAAATTAGCCAGCAGTCGTATAGCGATTTGGTGATTTGGTTGCGAGCTGTCTGCACGCAGTGGTAACTCAGACACACACACACACACACACACACACACACACACACACACAGACAGACACGCGCACACAGACAGACACACGCACACACACACACACCCATTGTAGATAGAGGTTTGATTTAATGGCACACTGCTTTGGCGGTATGGTAATGATCTAGTTTGTGTGTGCGTGTGTGTGTGCGCGATGGTGGCCTTTGTACTAGTGTGGCAGTGGAGGAATGGTGATGTCTGGGTCTCACTGGGCACAGAAATGTCTCATTAAGAATTAACGTACACATCCACGGTCACGCCAGGCAAACACCTCACACACACACACACACACACACACACACACACACACAGCCATTTCTCCCAACTCCCACTGCTTTAATTAGCACATACACACTTTCTCTCCGAGGTACAAATACACACACACACGCTCACCTATTGTCCGTAGAGAGATGAATCTGAGGTCTTTCTCCGTGGCAGAGAGTGGCTGGCTTGCTTGGTGAACACTGCTCATTAACAAGATAGAGCCAGAAGGACAACGCTGTGTAGCTTGGCCTTTGTCTGTGATCAAAACCCATTCCCTCAACTCTACGCTCCACACAAAACCACATATTATTCCGCTTTTACCTTTCGCAAATACAATCCAGCAACGTAGAGCCTATTTAATGACTTAAGAAGAATAAAGGTGCATTATTTTAACAAAGGGGGCATTGTTTATATGGATATAGCAGCGGCCTGAATAGACTGGGTGAGGAGTCAGCTTGAGAAATTACTGTTGTGGACAAAAGGCGTTTTTTTAATAAAAATGGGGCCCTTATTGAGGTTCTTTCTGTATTATAAAACAACATCTTGATTGGAGATGAATGTTAACAGTAGATCTGGTATAGGATAGAGGTGAACAGTTTGGAATACAGATTGTTAGACTGTGTACAAACACAAAAAGGCAAATAAAAAAAAATAATGAGAAAAAAGAGGCAGTAGGCCACAGTCAATTTCAACCAAAACCACATATGTCAGTACTTACTTTTATTATAATGGATATCCAGATATTTGTCTCTATTCTTTTGGTATGCTGTGAAATGTATTTTTACAGCAGATGATTCCATTCATTTAGAATGAACATGTTTTAATGGACGCTACGGTTTATTTTTACTTGTGAAGTTGTTTGGTGCCGTGAGACAGGTAACATGTTACATGACTCCTATGTTTCACTGGCCGTGCACATTGCTGTACTGCCATTGGGATGTGATGGATATTATAATAAAAGGTCTCTGTGGCCAGCTAGAGGGGATGTCCACGGGGCGAAAAGAAACGGTGAATGGGAGGATGAGTTGGGAACCAGAGAAGTGTCATATGGATGAGATTGAAGCAGCTGAAGGCAGCTGGATTCAATCAGACTGTGGCAAGAGAGACAGGAAAGAAGAGGGTGATTAAAAACTAGAGAAAAAAGTCCTCAGACCTGGCACATGACTGTATGTGTCAAATTAAACGTCACTCTTTGACTGCATGCATTTTCCCACTTCTGTAGATATCATGTTTCTTGCAAAATAGTCAGCCCAGCGAGTAAATTTACACAACACTAAACTACACTGAGCCGAGAGACCGCCAGTGTGTGTACCAAACATGTGTTGCGTTTACAGTATTTGTGGCTCATTTGAACTGATTTATGGCGTGATTTTTTAAAAAATGTGTTCAGACAACAAATAGAAAAGTTGTGTAACCAAGATTGTGTTATTAATCAGATTCACAGAAAACAGCATGCCTTATGATCTAAATGGCTGGTTTACTGTTTTGGACATTTTATTTTTCATATACGATATTCCTGTGAAAATCAAGTTAGGATGGATGTTTAAAATATTTAAATATGGCTGATGGAGTCATCTTCCATCTTAAATAAGATGTGTTGTAAGGCTAGCTGTAATGTGAAATAAATGTGATGCTGTGTGACCACAAATGAAATAACAGCATAAACAAAAACACAATATCCATATTTCCACACTTCCACAAAAACAGAAATGTGATATTACCACCCCTCTGTGCTGCTGATGTGCATCTGCCTAAAGATGATGAAATCATTATTGTGTGCATGTGTGTGTGCAAGTCTGCGTGTGTGTGCGCGTGCATGTGTGTGTGTGTGTGTGTGTGCCGCTATCCAATCTGGATCCCTGGACGCACACGTGCACATGCCTCTCTCCTCCAATTCACCTCTATTACTAGCTATAATCCCATTTCACACTCTATCGATCCCCAAAACTGTTGTTCACCGGAACCAGCAGCAAACACCGGCATTTCTCCCCATCATTTCACCACCATTGTTCTTTATTACACAAAGAAGCCCCCCTTTTGTCTGTGAGCAAACTTGGCCCCGCTAAAATATGAATTATGAATGTATGGCTAATAAAAGAGAAGTGGGGAAAGAGAGAGAGAGAGAGAAGGGGAGAGAGATAGCGATAGAGAGAAGTGGTTGGAAGAAACATCAGAGAAAATGACTCCTTTACAAGAGTCTATTGATCAGTTTCTATCAAAGGGGGATGTCAGACATGAGATTACCTGGCAGTTTGAGCATTAGGTGCCGTGTGTTATAGCCCCAGGCCCTTGTACCGCTGCCAGAGGATTGTAAATAAAGCGAGAGGAGAGAGCAAGAGGGGAGTGTGTTGGGGTGAATTTGTGTGTGAGTTTGAGATTGTACGTGTGTGTGTGTTGCTCTTTGTCTTTGTTAGTGTTCACTGTTGTGTGCATATGATTTCTTTTTTTTTTTCTTCTCGTGGTGTATTTGTGTGCATGACTGTGTGCGGCTGTGCGCCTGCACCTTTTGGCTTATACCCAAAAGCAGTGTTGCAAGCCCATGAAACTTCAGAAAGAGAGGGAGTGAGTCTTGGGAGGCTTTGGGACGTCTCTCGGGAGCACCTTAGCCCGCTACGAATCCCCCAACAAAGCCAAAGGAAGCCCTTATGAAGCTTTTATGAGGGCCGGGCAGGGCCCGGCCCAGCTCCAACCGCTGATTCAGGGTTAGCGGGGTTCTCGTCCCTCTCATGTTAAAGGTTAGCTACGAGAGCGGGGTAATCTGACTGCAGATCTGTGATTATAAACTGATGCTGTATGATGGGCTTCAAAGCTCTTATGAAGGCATTGAGAAGGAGGGATTAGATTATGAACTAATGTCATACCTTAAGTTGTGAAGCCAGTATAAAAGGGTCGAGAAAGTAAGAGACCCAAGATCTTATGTCTCATTTCCACTGCGTGGTTCGGCTCGACTTGACTCACTCCTGGTTACAGGTCCTTCCCTCTATTTCGTATTCCACTGCCGATAGTACCCACTCAGCGTAGGCCCGATTCTCACCTGATCGCTATGAAACTCCCTGACATCATTTACAACGCAACATCCGCTGAATCCTTCAGTTGGCAACCAACCTGAGGAATCAAATCCACCAAATGTATGGCATAGCGCACGGTGTAGTTTTGCAGCCTGGCATTAAAAAAATCTGAGAGAGTGTGAATACAAATTAAAGTGCCGTCAGTATTGACAGTAGCTTGGCTTATCAAAAATGGCGAGTTTTGTGCAAGTGACAGTTTTCACTGACCAGTCAGTGTTCTCACATCGGCTCCGCTGACTTAAAACTTGGATAGAGGTGGCACCAAAAAAAGTACCATCCACAATCTTTGCTCATGAAAAAACAAAAAGAGAATTAGTTAAGTAAAGCCGTGCCGCACCACGCAGTGAAAACGCAGCATCTATTTTAAGCTATTAAGAAGAATTGATTGTTCAAATTCACAATCCTCTGCGGATCCTTTTTTAATGTGGGACATTTTGGCATCATTTGGTCATCAAACTAAGCTAAATATACCACACGTCTTATTTAAACACCTGCTGTATGTCTGTATGTTTGCTGCTTCCTACTTTTGTGTGTTTTCATATGTCTTAATTATTTTTATATAGAAAGTTGTCTGTGTGTGTGTGTGTGTGTGTGTGTGTGTGTGTGTGTGTGTGTGTTTGGGTGAAATAGGAGCACTTATATAAATGGTCAATCTATGCAGCTAATTGCTCTCTCTGTGGCCTCCACTGGTGTCACGGAGGTCACCTCGAAACTAATGCTTTGATTTTGAATTTGATCTCGCACTCGAGTTTTCATATCCCTGCTGTATTGATTATTGAGATTCAGAACAAACTTTCACCTTGAGAGTTAGTGAAATAGCCAAGGTAGACGCATGCACACACAAATAAGAGTGTTTTTGCATCATTAAATATTTAGCGATTCCAGTTGCAGCTTCAATTTTCCTCGCGCTTTAGTTTAAACAGTTTGGATGCTGCAAAATCATAAATGAATCATGGCTTTATTAAATGTAGATTTTCTTTTCTCTTTTTCCTCTGTTCTGGTATTGGTTTTAGCTTCTCCCTGTTCAGTCTGTCCCACCAACACCGTCACAGTGTGGTGCGTGGCCCCAAAAGCATCAATACTCGAAACGTTTCTCTATTTCTATTTCACACACTCAAATACACATGCACACCCACAAAGTCAAGGTCCGTCCTGCAAATATTCAACACACACACACACACACACACACACACACTCAGGAGGGCACTTCTACATATTCAGCGCACACACCTCCTCAATATTCACTAGCCTTGACCACCGATGGCTGACAGTTTATGTTATATTCAATGAATACTGAATGTAGTGAAAAGGCTTTAAGAGCTATGAAGAAACATTGACTCACAAAACGGCATAAAGAACAAAAGAAAAGCGGGGAGGTGGGGGCGGGGGGTCAAATCCTAAATTTTAAATTCAAACTAAAAAGGGCCTGCATAAGCATAAGCAAAGCTAACCAAGGAACCGCTCAATGTGCTAAACTACTAAGTGTAGGACAATGGGGTTTTATTGCATGTAGACAGAGGGGACGGCGGAAAAGGGAATGTGATTGAAGGGATGCAGTCAGGAGTGTGTGCTCTCGCGGCTTGCTCAAGGTAAAGAGTGCCATCTATTGACGGAGTCGGGGAGCGCTCTTTTCCGTCTCAACAAAAGGGCTGCCTCCTCGTCCAAGTGCGAGCGGTGCGATACTTTCACTTCTATCGTCTCTGCCTCTGAAAGGCGTTCAGCGCTGCGTCTGTGGTGGAGTTCGTTTTGCTTTGACGGCGGCTCGCAGCTCATATTTTCATGCTGAACTTGGCGAGAATCAATAATTACCTCTGTGTATTCGACTTTTGTCAATCATTCTTTCAACCTCGGTCTGCTGGTGCATGTCAGGTACTGTAAATAAATATAAATATATAAATATCAATACACGTTCTACCTCTTTTGTTCCATATTTCTTTCCTTAAATAAGTGAACGTCCGACAATATAATATCTCGATTAGAATCTATATTCTTTCTTTCATATTGCAATTTGAATACGCTTTAATAAATCCAAACCAACAGCCGCTAAAGTGAACTGTTGCTCTTTACCTCACACTTTTCTGCCCCTGTCTTTCCTCTCTCTCTCCTGCTCAGTGGAGGAGTTGGCAGCCCGTGCAGAGGAGGCGAGGCGGATGGAGGGGTGCCTGAATGAGGGAAAGCTAGCGGAGGAGAAAATAAGGTAAAACGGGAAAGAGGGAGTGAGGGAAAGAAGCTTCCTCTCTTATCCTATTTCCCATAGTCCCCTGTGTAAACTCAGTAATCAAAAACATTTAGCTTTTTCGCATGCGGCGTACAGTAGGCTGTATAACTGAACATGTGTTGAACAGAACCGCCCTAAGCTCTAAATACGTGCATTGTTTAAGAGAGTCTTCAAAGAAAAAGGCCTAACTTTTTATTATTTCTGAAGATATGGATATCCCAGCGGAAAATGAACTTCTGTTCCCGAGTGAGTCCAACAAAAATCTAAACGTGTATTGATGGGAGGCGGTGGGTAAGCAGCTGTTGGGTCGTGGAGTTCAGAGTTCAGAGGCGAGACCCCCGGTTGACCCCTGTGTGTCACCAGAGCTGCGGTGATGACATCAGCGAGCATGTATCACCCAGTGGAGTGTGTGTTTGTGTGCGTCTGTTTGTGCGCACATATTTGCGGTTGTGGCTTTGGCTCCGACATGACCTGACTGCAGCGGCCTCCTATGGGGAGTTTCATGGTTAAGTTGAGCCATGGAACATTTTTATCTTCAACCCGACAATTTCAAACTCTGCATGGAGACTTTATAGGTTACATTATGAATTATTGCGTTTTATTACATTTAAACCAATTGTAGGTAGTGAATGGTAAAACAATCGCTGTGTCTGCATATTATATCCATTTGCGGAATCATGCTGTTTACCGTTAACCCAGTATTATCTAATAACTGCAAAGACATGAAAGGTTTTTAAGCAACAACACCATGCTAATGGCTTCCATCTGTGCTGTGGGAAATCCCCTCCTTTCTCCACAGGATGCCTCCTCTCTTCCTTTCCTTTCCCTTTTCCACTCTGTTCATCCTATCCTGTGTTCTCTCCATGGGCCACTCTATCAGGCATTTCTCTCGCTGTTTGGGCCGCTCTGCCTTCGCTTTTACTAGCGCTGAGTTACTCTATTAGTTTTAAGTTCAGTGCTGAAACATGTAGTAAATTAATTTAAATATTGAGACACAAACCGTCAACTAAAATTGAGTATGATACATTCTAGTAAGTAAATAGATGTAAATATATATTTATTGATGTGAAAAGATAGTTAATTAAAATTCCCAAGCTTTTGCTGGGTGTAGCCTCAAAGCTGATATTGATTGACTTTCTTGAATCATCACATGATGAATACTGTACTGACTTTACTGACTTTAAACTGAGCTTTTTTTTTTACTTGAAAATACCTCAAATTTAAGCTGAAATGATTTGCCAAATAGTTGATTGATTAAGCCAAATTAAAATGAATTGGCAACAATTTTGATAAATCATTTAAGTTTATGCCAAATATTTTACTACCCAGCTTCTGAAATGTGAAGGTTTTCCCTTGAAACTAAATGGAAATACCTTCGGGACCTTTTTGGACTACGGGTTGGACAAAATATGTTATTTAGACAAATCACTTTGAGTTCTGGGAAAATGTGATAGACAGTTTTCACGTTTTTCTGGAGTGATTAATTTATCGACAGAGAAAACGATCAGCACATTTACCAATAATAAAAACAATTGATAGTTGCGGCCTTAAAACAAGTAGAATCTAGTAACTTGTGATAGGTCAAGGTTTTGCTAGTCAATAGCCTAAATCATTAACAGAAAAAAATAACAAACAAAGACAGAGGGCTAGATATTGAACTGTACATTATTTATTGTGTCAATTTAACACAAATACCAGTAAAATAATGGTCAAACACTGACTTTGTGGTCTTTCACTGCATAGTCATTCTTATTTTTTCTTTAACTGTAAAATCTATAATACACTACGTTTAGTTAACTGTCCCAAAACTTTTGCTTGTAGAAAGCCAAAACATTTGTAATATTAAATTTCATTTGCTTTTTGAGCTTTGGGTCAAGAGTGGGGCTGGTTTGTTTCGGTGAGTGTGTGTGCGTGTGCGTGTGTGTGTGTGTGTGTGCGTGTGTGTGTAGAAGGTTGGTGGGGGTGTTGAGGCTCGCTGAGCGGCCGAAGCGAAGCTGTGGAGGGAGGTTTGTGGAAATGGTAATCATTTGTCGTATTGATCTCGCTGTAGCCAGGGCAGCTGGCACACACAAACTTGCTCGCACACGTGTACACACACACTTGCAGACACTAACTGACTCACATACACACAGACGCACAGTTGCGTGGCAGGAATAGACCCCCTCATATTGATCCCCTTCACATTCCCTTAGCTCGGCTGCCACACACACACACACACACGCACGCACACACACACACACACACACACACACACATACACACACACTCATACTTACTAGGGCTGTTTAAACACTCGCAGAGATCTTGATTTTGGACAAATTTCATGTTGAATAAAATAATTAAAATGTGTTTGCCTTTCGGATTGGTTTATTGTAATAATGAAGTGAAAATATTTAAATGTTGAAAAAAAAAAAATAGTGATTTGTTTGGTATTAATCTACCTTATTCTAGTATCGTGGTCCATGTAATTGTTGTGTTTGTGTGTGCAGGTTAGTGGCCGTGAGGCTGGACACAGAAGTGTCAGAGCTCAGGAGGAATCTGCAGCAGGCCGTCGATCACAAACTCCGGGCAGAGCGAGAGAAGCAGGAACAGGTGAACACATGCACACCAGACCGCAGTGACACAGCTTCTGCAAATAATGACTTTGTTTGAATTGGCATGGAGCACAGCGCAGCGCAGGTGAGGTGTTTGTCAGCAGAACCATTCGAAGATACTCACAGAAAGCTGGACCAATTGTACCACTTAGCATCACTTAAATGTAATCATCTAATCCTCCTGGCCAGCAGCGTATTGATTGTCGTCGGTGACCCTACCTTCATCTGAAGGGGGGTCTACTGTACTACGTAAACGGGTATACTAATACTAATACACTAATATATGTGAAGGTTTTCTCTTCTCACTTCTCCTCCCATGCCCTCCAAGGTCTTCCTCTCCTCTCCTTCCCTCCTCTCCTCTCTCCCTAAACACCCCCCCCCTCCCTCCCACCCCGTACCTTTTTGATGATTAGTGGCATATATCCGGTGCTAGAGCCCGGATTATCTTGTCCAAGAGAAGGAGGGGTGTATGCGGGACCTAAACCTGGCAAGGTGATTTGGCGCGTTAATTCCTGGGTGTAATATTCCCTGATATTCCCTAATGTTCTGGCTGGGAGCGAAGGGGGAGGGCGTCTCAGGGGAGAGCAGTTGTCAGAGCTGAGCCGCCGCTGTACAAAGGCAGAATGGATAATTAAGGGTAAAGCCAGGACGGGGAACTGATGTTCATTTAGATTCGACAAACTTTGAATTCCATCCTAAGCTCCTGTGCACAGTCGTGCTCTCTTGGATCTTGATTTTTGCATTTCGTTCTAATAGTTACTCCTTTCCTTTTTTCTCTTTGCCTCTTTTCTCACCCTGTCTTCCAGACGGTTTCCCGGTCTCTCCCTTTCACTCGCTCTTGCTCACCTCACTCTTTCGTCCACTGCGTCCTTGTGAATAATGCAACCTACATAGCATCGCTCTCCTTTCTTTTCTCTCTTAGAATTAGTGCACCAGGGTGTGACAATAGTGATTGCCCAGGGCCGGTAAGACACTGACTTAGGCCAGATGATCGGTCAGTCGGTAGCCGAGCCGGTGCTTGTGAAGAGTTCTTCATCTATTTCTCAACTGTTAAAAATCCTTTCATGTCGGCCTTAGCTGTGTGACTGCTGAGAGACTCGCAGGCTTCCACTCTGGCTTCAGTTTGATTTACGCCTGGGACGGATCTTTGTTTGCTTGTGTGTGTGTGTGTGTGTGTGTGTGTGTGTGTGTGTGTGTGTGTTTGTCTGTCTGCATATAATCTCATGAACTACTGGACCCATCGGCCTCATACAGTATAAAACTGTATGACCCTCACTCCTCTTTACTCCACTGATTCACTTCATTAACTTCAAGTTTGTCGTAATACAACCTTTTTTTTAAACAATCATTTGTGTTTGGTAGGGAAGATGGAGACCCAACTGGCTGAGATCTGCACTCTACTTGCGTGTACTTTTTTAGTTTACTCTTTCATTTGTAGTAAACTGTTTGTGTGTGTGTGTGTGTACACGTATCTGCATGTCTTTGAATATGTGTCTTCTCTAGCGTGCTCCTTCACTCATACAGAACCTCCTACACTTCCCCTTTATGTTCTCACTGTCTTCCATCATTTCACCAACAGATGTGCTTTTCAATGAATTTGACTCCAAACATTGTTTAAACACCAGCGTGATGGCCCTTCTGACTATGACTCCTTCATTAGGTCTCAATCTCTGTTATTGACCAGCAGAAGATGAATTATCCGCTGGTGAAAAAAATCAAAGGGTTTGAAATGGTAAATGGTACACTACAGTGGCCTATAGAGGAAATCTATATTACAAATTGCCTCAGTGCACAGTAGCTGAACCTCAGATAGCCTGTCTCTCTCTCTCTCTCTCTCTCTCTCTCTCTCTCTCTCTCTCTCTCTCTCTCTCTCTCTCTCTCTCTCTCTCTCTCTCTCTCTCTCTCTCTCTCTCTCTGTGTTGTTGTATGTGTGTTACATGCAAAGTTTTGTTTGTGTTTTCCAGGTTTGTTTAATGTTTCTCTTCTGATATGAAGAAAGGGATTTGCATGTTATCTGCCAGTCAATGGTGTGCTTGCATGTTTGCCGCTCAGCATGCACGGGTACACACACACGCACACAAACACACACACTGACTTCACTTGATCCTGTCCCTCTGCATGAGTCCAGTTCAAATACGAGTTGTGGTAAACATGAGGCGTGTTTTTGTGACTGATCAGATCAGACCTCTCTCCCTTTCCCTCTTCCTTACTCTCTCTCCGACACATACACACACACACACACACACACACACACACACAATCACAGTCATTAGTGTGTTTACCTCAACTTCTCTTAGCATGGAGTAAACGATTTAAAACATATTAATGAGGATTTCTAGAGAAGTTTTCAGATAGCAAAGTTTATGAGCATGTTTTCATTCCCATGAACTTTTTACAACTATTGATGTCATCCTATATAAATACAATTAGACAGTTTAATCATTCCTAGTCAATGGGGTGCCTGCCTAGTGATTAGACAAACGAGCCTGGTCGCTGCTTCAGTATACACACTGAATCACAAGAAGATGTTTTATTCTGCACATGGAGGTTGACAAAGCGAAACGTAATTTGATCCATTTTTCCTCCATTTTCTTCACCACTCCAGCGCTGATAGACAGTGATTTAGCTTCCCAACGTTGCAGTCATCTAATCATTTTTGACACACTTGCAGGTGTCAATCACAGACACAATTGTTTCTATTTGAAATGTGGCTGTGGAAGAGAACTTTGCAATCACGAGTATGCAGTATTTTCATTTTCTTGACGCTCGAGAGAGTTGGTCTCTGGAACGCTCTCATCTGGTCACTGATCTCACTCATTAAGCCTGATGGAAGCCCTAAGTCTGGCTTAATTAGCTTAAAATGACCCACACTAGATCACCGTTGTTACACACACACACACACACACACAAACACGTACACGACGACACACAGGTTAGATGATGGAGAAATGAGGACAGACAAATGAAGCTCATTTGTTTAGTTGATGAATAAAAAGAAGTGGTCCAATTGTCTGACTGTTTAACCATGGAATGGCCTTTGTATTTGTTCGATGCGTGTGTGCATGCGTGTCCGTGTGTCCCATCACCCTCAAACACAGCTCATTAAGCGACAGTCGTGTAATTCATCTGTGGGATGGGATGGACAGTCGAGCAGACACGGGTGCTATGGTTCTTGTGTTGTCTCATTTTAACTTTCCGTGTCCCTCTTAGCTGTCACTCTCTCTCTCTCTCTCTCTCTCTCTCTCTCTCTCTCTCTCTCTCTCTCTCTCTCTCTCTCTCTCCACCTCAAAGTCACTGTATGCAAAAGTCCACAAGGCGCATGGTGATTTACATTTAGCGAAAGAAGAGGAAGAGAGAAAAGAATGGGATATGTGCATAGATATTTGAAGGTGTTTAGAGCAATGGTTTCTGTTTTCATATCATCCAATTGGGTGTTCAGGATTGCCAGAGGGCAGCAGCGTGGCTCAGCGTCTGTTGTCCACCTTTTGAAAGAAGCTTTTTGGAGGCAATACAGTGTGTGAATACATTCATAAAAGTGTGAGCATTTAATTTACCTAAATCTGAACATGAAATCAATTGAATAGCAATGTGCCCTCTATTTAAACAATGACTTCCATCTAAAAGTCTACATGTCTGTGCTGAGCCGCTCCATCTCTTCATGTCCAAAACTAGTGCTGCATCAAATAGTTCAAAGCTTTGTTCATAACACTGACATTAAAATTATTATTCATAAAATACAGAGCGATTGTGTGCACTTGTCCACCTTCTCTTCCCCTCTATCCATCACTCTTTCACACACACACACACACACACACACACACACACACACACACACACACACACACAGCGAGCGATACGGTGCTCCAAAAGCCAACATTTATTAAATAAGATTGATGTAATCGTTACATAATTAATGTTATGCTTCAATCCATACGCATTTTGTTAGCGTTTAGCTTTTCAGAAAAAAAAAAAACAAACACTTTCTCTACGACTAAAAACTTCCTCTTGCAGCAGTGAAGCATGGACCTGACGACTAACGTCTAGCAACAATCAATAATGTCACCACCACAACACGGTCATACTATTCCTAATTGTGTTCTTTTTGATGGTAATGACATCAAAACAATGAGGACGGACATTCAAAGCTTCATTTGAAAACATTTGATACAGCCCTATCCATCGCGTTACAACTACATTTTTGGGTGAGCAGGCATATGAAGAACAGATTTGGCTCTCATAGGAAGTAGGTTCTTTAATATTGGCGACAAAACAAACTATTTTCGATCACCCCTTCAATTGTCAATATACAATCTGAGCTTTGAACAAACTTCTCTCCTTCTTAGATTATGTTTACTTTAGTTATAGAGATGGATTCTTCAAAATAAAATGACTTGACCCTTTTGTTCTCTCCGTTCTATCACTCAGTCAGAGTTCACTCTTCTCTTTTGTATATCTGTGTTTGAGAATTTGGTAAAGGAAGCTTGTCTGGTGAGTCTTACCAAAATGCACTTGCCACTTTTACACCAGCTTCTAATTTTTAAAAAGTAAGTAAGATTGCTGAAAGCTATTACTCAAGGCCAAGATTTAATAATCTCACTTTAGCTGCAAGGTTAACTCCACTAAAATGCTTTTCACAGACTCCAAAAGAGGTATGTAATATCACCAAAAAGGACTTCAAATATTCATTCTCAGTCTACAGCGCTACTAATAAAATGTACATGTTTATTAACATAAAAATGTTTTAGTAAATTCCAAAGCGGTTCTCTGGGAGAACATAGTATGACGCTCACTGATAACCCAGCATTGCTGAGTTTCGGCCTCCTTCACTGTAAAGTGAACTGAGGGCCTTTAAAATGAGAGTTTTGAGTGTGTTTGCAGAAATTGTTTCCTACAAATCAATCATGTAGTGGAAAATAATAAATAAATGCCTCCCCACCTCTACAGTATTATATTTTCCAACATTTTATTAAGGTGCAGAAAAAATAACAACGTGGGCTGGTAGTGTTTTCCTAAACTCTTGCTGCATCAGCTCATCACTAAACAATGCAGCAACAATAAAAAGCTCAAATTGTTCTTTTGTGCTGCTGCTGTCGAAGCACTGTTGCAGGATGGTCACCTGGACAACTAAACATCGGACCGTCTTCTGAATGGGAATCCCTCACATCCAGGACTCATTCATAGCTTTCCTTTGGAGGAGGTTACCAACAAATACCGCAGTCCTCAATGCTGCACAATAATATTTACATCTTTTCTCCCAGTAACCCTGCTGCAACCTCAAAAACGGGCTAATTTAATCTAATCCAGAATTGCGTTACTAGGTTTGGTATTGTTGGAAGGATATGACTGCTGACACGATCACTGGATTCAGTAAATAACCAAACAAGGCCTCACCGTCCTTTGATAAATTTAGACAAAAACATTTACAAATATTTTTTTCAAACAACATCTTTACAATGAATTGGAATGCAATATTAAATAAATAAATGCAAATAAAATGTTTAATATTGGCCCATTACGGTCTGCAGCCCCAAACATCATGAGTGTCCTCTATATTTTAGAATAGCTCAGGATAGATGTGGTAACTTCCTCCAGCTGGTGGGGGAGGATTGTCTACCAAGGCTGGTGGTGGTGTGCTCGTGCAGGCTAGGCCCACTTAATAATGGCAGCCATATTGATATAAACAACCCAGCAGCATGCGTAGGAGAGTTTGCGATGAAAAGGACTCTGGGAAAGGAGTGAGGCCATGCAGCAGCAGACCAGGGTAATTAAAGAAGCCATCATCAGCATCATTAATATGCTAGCTCTGCTGTGGCCCACTGGCTAGTCTAATGGAGAACATGTCATCATCGTCACCATGAGGGAGAGTGCGACACACACAAACAGACGCACACATGGTCTTAATGTTGGGTCACGCCATGATTATCACCATTAAGCCTGGAGTGAGAAGACCTGCTTAGGGAACCTCATTCTCTCCTGCCAGCTTACAAGCACATGCACACATACAGTGTACTCGCGCACATACACACACACACACACACACACACACACACACACAGACACACACACACGCCTGTAGATCTTTAATTCAGACCCTGTGAGTGATAAGTATGCATATTTAAGTGATGTCAGGCCTGTTGGGTCTTTTAATTAGACAGAATGAATGAATGTTTTATAAAAACGTGTTTAACAATAAATGTGTTCATTAATTTGATGAGAGGATGTGCTCTGATGAGCTGAGTGGAACAGAGTAATGGCTCGTATTTGGCTCTGGCGGTTTGATGGTGATGGTAGCAACAACCAGGCGATCTGTTTCTGATTTTTTTTCCCCCTCTCCTCTCTTTACCAAGAAAAGTTAACTTTGAGTTATGTTTATCCCACGACCTTGGACAGCTTGGTATGTTTTAGTGAAAATGCACGTTTGTCCTGGACAGCTAATGTGCAACGTGATACTGGACCAGAGCTCCATGTAGAATAGAAAAGATGGAAAATCCATTAAGTGCTGAAATCCCGACAATATTTTTTGGGGTGGGGAGGCGGGGGTCTGCAGATAGACTTTGAGGTTTGCCATAAAAGTTAATTTAGATGTATACGTTCAGGGAAAACATTGCACTGAGTCCATATTGTTTCTATTGTCAATGAAAAGTGTGGGCTGTGGACTGGACAACCCTGCTTTATTTTGATAGAGTAAACAAATCAAAATGACAAATCCTGTTGCAGCAGCTGATCCCACATCCTTCACCAGCACTGCAGTAGTGAACTCATATTCTCTAGCACAGACCTGAAAGGACCAGTGGTATCGCCCGACTTGGTTAGTGTGTCCCAAATGCATTTTGTTGCCCCTTTTAGCCCCCATCATCTGCTAAAATATTTGCGCAACAAAACCAATCTAAATGTTAAGCAGGTATGCTACTTTACTCCTCCCCCTGCTTGCAATTGCACCTCCTTTGTGCCTTTTTTCTCTAAATGTCCATCCCGCTCTCCCTCTGTCACACTCTCCCCCTCTTTTTCACACACCCTTTCGCTGCCTCCCTTGACACCGCTGGAAACAGAGTGATGGTGCGTAATTTAGTCCTAATCACAACATCAGACTTGTGCTGCGATTTACATCCCTCCACCAGCCGAGCCAGTCAGACGGCCAGGAGGGAGATGTTAATGTAGGAGCACAGGTAATTACTGTCATTACAGCGCAGATCCTGCCAGTGTGTGCCTGAAGGTGTGTATGTTCATGTGTGCATTGTGAGTTTGGTGGCGTTTTGAGCTTTTGAATGGTCGGGTTTTGGTATTGCTGTGTATGTAGTTACTATTGGAGTATTAGCGTGTGGTTTTTGGTCGACAACAGAACTTCCTCTACGTGAAGCCGGATTGAAAAATGGTATCCACAATATGTATTCCATTGTTAATAAATGCAATTACAATTGATGTCCTGGCTGAGTTTACTCTTCAAAATTGATTTGCTCGGCGTAATTTCATCGTTACCTCAATTTTTCTTCATTGCTTCGTTCGCAAAAAATGCAGCCCTTCCTTAATCTGATTGAAATTAAAAGTCTAATCTTTCATCATCTTATGAAATTTTAATTATTGAGTATATGTCACTGTCATCTTCACAACGTCCTGCCACATATGAAGCATCCTGTTCATTTATGTTGCTGAAGGATCATTCTCTTCTTGAATTGCACCTTTATTATCGCACATTAATTTGACATAATGGGATGTTGCCTCACAGACACACTCAAACGTTTCTGACTGTAACTGGACTTTACTGAGAGTCAGCTCCTTCATGACCCACTTCATTCCAGCCTGGTGGCACGCACATAGTGGTTTGGTATTCTGGACATTTTTGGTTAAGCATGAACTTAAGTATGAACTTATTTGTCGTAGTCCAGGGTTGATGTGGTGCATGAAAGGCTTCTCTAAGATAGAGTTTAACATAGAAGCATGTCATTTTCCCTTTCACCTTGTGATCGTGCTGTGAATGTGGATATGGTCTGTAGGAGTTAGACTTCTGTATTGACACAATCCCAAGAATTACAAGATCAACAACCAGAGACAAAGTCAGCAGACTTTATGAACACAACACACAATTCATCGGTTTTATTTGTCATCTTCACGGTGCTCCACTCTTCAGCTCTTATTGGCTCATCCACCACATTGTCCTGTTTCAGTGAAGGCCATTTGATGAAATGTATGTATGTGTGTGTGTGTATATATATATATATATATATATATATATATATATATATATATATATATATATATATATATATATATATATATATATAATCACTTCTTTGATTATTCCCACAGACAGTTTTTTTCAGTCAGCTCGGCATCTGTAGGATCAGCTGTCTGAGTTACATTTAACTCTGTGGGGTTTTCAAGATAAACATCAACAGGAACATATTTTGATGTATACGTATGGGATTTAACACACACACACACACACGCACACATAGATATACACACATGCAAACAGTACATTATTTACCTCCCACAGCAGTTGATGTTTCGACATTTTGGGTTAATCATATGACATTTTTGGATCCTTAAATCACGGCCCACATATTGGAAACTTTATTTTCATGTTTTCCCAAGTCTTTGTGAGGGAATGGTATGGTACATCAAGGTGTTTCCATGGCGATAAGGGTAATGTGTCAGGGTCCCAAGAGTTTAGGCCTGGAAAGGTCTTGACTGATAAGCAGAATGAAAAAGTCAGCAGTTTGGCCGGTGCCATCCCATCCCTGTTTTCACCCCTCACCCGTCTCTTCTCTCCAATCTCGTCCTCAGTCTGCTTTCGCTCTCCCCCGTCCTCGTCGTTCCTGCTTAACACCTAACCCTGTTATTTATACCTGTGTCTGCAAATGCCATCTCTTTCATCTCCCATTATTCTCCATTTACCTTTTTTTTTTTTCTTGCGTTGCCATTAGGTTCTATTTTTGACATTTATTTTCACCCTGTCATTGCATCCCATCTATTAGAGCCCCACTTATCAATGTTTTGTTTTTTTTTACCTTCTTTTATTTTACACCTGCAGTGGTAGTGTTGAGTGAGTTTCCATATCCGGAAAGCCAATGTTAAAAGTTAATATTTCCCATTAAAGAAAGTTATATTATTATAACTGTAAACATCTAATTTAACTAAAGTACATTCAAACAATGATGAAGTAAATGTTCCAGTTTCAAGTGGTTTTTAAAGTGAGGAAAATAATCATTTAGAGGGAAATGTGAAGAAAAGCCTCTATGCAAATCCTTAAACATTGCTGCATGGTAGCTTGCGTTGTGTTTGGTAATGTTTGACTGTGATTGTAGGTGGACGGCCTCCTGTCGGAGCTGGAGGGGACTCGGACTGACAAGGCAAACATGCGCCATGAGAGCCAGCTGGTCATGACCAATGTCAACCGCTGGATTACTGAACAAAAGTATGAACACACTTAACCCTGTGATGTGTTTTTTATGACTCCTTTAATTCATTTGTAGTCGAAGAACTCAATTCCCAGTAGCGTGCATGCTTTTTCTTTGACTGTGTGTGTGCACAGTGTATTTTTTCATGGGTTTGCGCGTTGTAAACTGTTTAACTGGCGGGTGTTTATGTCCTTATAAAAAGCCGGCGCTATAGTTTAGTTTTCCACTCGGTAACATTGACAAGTCTTTCTTCTCCTTTCAGGGCTTCTAACGAGAGCCTCGCTGCCCAGATGAAGGCCCAGAGCAAGCTGCTGCTCATCGTCACTGAAGAGAAAGAGTGAGTGTGTGTTAAGTACGCTACTTTATCAATTAGTGCATTTTGACTTCAGTATGTGTGTGTGTCTCTATCCTGTTCAGTATGTTTGTTGACTAAAGATAGCTAACGATGGGGCGGGTTAAACAGCACATCAAACCGCTGCACCTGCAGTCTGGTCAGCATTCCCAACAGGGTAGTTCGTGATTATAGTGTGTGTGTGCGTGTGTGGGTTTTTGTGTGACTGTGCATATACAAACATGTGTGTCTGTGCATGTGTTGGAGTGATTCAGGTGGCTCCTCTGACATGCTCACACCTGACCGTCATTCTGCGTGTCTGCGTCATCAGCACACACGTGCACACACGTGCACACACGTGCACACACATGCACACACATGCACGGGCGGAACATATTCCTTTTTTCCAGAGATCAAAGCGGTCTAGCTGTCTCCTATCATCCCAGTCCCCTGTGGTGCCTCCCTCAGCCCCGCCCAGCAGCACCACAGCCGTCTGCTTCCCTCCCCTCTCGCTCTTAAGATAGTGTTTGTGTGTTTGTGATTTTGTGTGTGTTTTGTGTTTGTTTGGTTCAACATCTTTTTTTAACCAGGAGCACGCAGGCTACGTGAAGTTAGAGCAATAGAATGTTTGTTACTTACACACAGCAACTCCCTGAACCTAATAAAACATGACATTTCTACATCTGCTGTTGAATACAACAGTTTTATGCTCCTGATTTGTAATATAGTGTTACAATAAACATCAGAATTACAACTTGTTTTAATAGTTCTGAATACTGAAAATCGGTGGCATCACAAAATCCTGAAATAAATAGCCACAAGGGTAAGTAATAAATGGCTGCGGAAATATATATAGCATTTCATTATAATGGATCACAATGTGTGCCTTTGTGTATATGTGCTTTTTGTATGTGTTTGTCTGTGTAATAATGTCTGTACTGCTAGTTAAATCCTCTCCTGGAAGCAGAAAAACACAGACACCATCGCGTGGCGGAATATTGTGTCTCCCATGTTAACAAGCGTCTCTTGATGATAATAGGTGTCTGTCTGTGTGTGTGTGTGTGTGCGTCTACCTCTCTTTGTGTGTTTCTCCGATAAACTCTGTCTCTGCATCTCCCTGGCTTCGTCAGACATCTTCAAGACTCTAATGACACATTGAAGGCGGAGGTAAAGCAACTGAAAGAAGTGGGGGATGAGAAGTCGAGAGACATGGAACGCTTCAAGGTGAACAAGTGCAAAGTGGAAGAGCAATGAACTACAAGTAGGGAGAGAGTAAAGGGAGTCTATCAAAAACAGGTTTGTTTTTCATTTTGTAATTGTTTGCAGGCCTGGATCCGAAACCTGGGCATCCCGCAAGAAGAGAGAACGTGAGTCGTGTGTGCGTGCGTGCGTGTGTGTGGCGTGTGCGTGTCTATATAAGTGCATACATTTGTGTGCATCCACCAGCTGATCAGAGTTTAGCATTCACATCCAACAATTGCGTTGCCCACCGTGTTTCGCTCCTTCACCTTCACACACAATCTAGCCTGAACAAAGCTGATGATGGTAATAACAGCAGGAGTGCCAAGTTGTGAATGAAACACCCTGTGGGCCTAGCCACCTGTGTTTCCCTGTGTGTGTGTGTGTGTGTGTGTGTGTGTGTGTGTGTATGTTTGTGTCTGCGCGTGTCTCTTCGTCAATGCGAATACGTTATTCATGCTGGGCCTTTAACAATGATTACACTCCAATCAAGGGCCCATCCTCTCCTGCTTGCCACCCCCATGGCTGTCAAATAGCATTCATCAAAAGAGAGGAGATATATTTGTTATGTTCATTAAGGCAATTAAAAGGAACGTGGCGCAGATGGGATTAGGTGTGGGATGGATGTGAGAGAAGGAGGGTGTTTTTCGTGTGGGAGAGGGTGTTTTTGGGGGCACCTGCCTGCAGCAGTACTCCCCATACTCCCAGTGTGACCCCCTGAGGTCTCCCTCATTAACAACCCCCCGCCTCACCCCGTTTTACACACATGCACACGCTCATGTTGCACCCCTCCCCTAACGAACCACCAGGCTCTGTTTCCAAAACGGATCAGATTTGTTTTGACTGGAGTAGGTTTCCATTGCTATTCAAAGCTGTCAGTCATTTTAATGATATCATTAAGGGGCCACGACAGAAAGATGAATCGCTTTTCTTTGTCTTTCCCTCATAATTGCGAATGAGCGAGAGAGGGGGCCAGCGCAAGAGAGGCAGTTCATATAGATCTATGCATAAGAGGGGTTTTGATTGAGCGAATATAATAACATGGAATGAGATAAAAACAGTGAATGAAAGCCTCTTCCATAGTGTCTCCCCATCTATTCTCTCGTTTTATTCTGTCTCCCCTTTTCTTTATTATGAGAACTCTTAATTTATTTCATTTCATTATTGTACCCCCCCCTCCCCCCTCCCAAACACACACATCTAACCGAAATGCCATATGTATGAAAATCATACATCCACGAGGCAACAGATGTGTCATGACATTTGCATGGCAGCCATATAGATTCAGTGTATAAATCTCATTACTGGTGGCAAAGGGGATATCTTCAGTGTCTCTCCACTGTCACTATCACTGGCAGCAATCAACCCAGTGTGGAGGCTTTGTCATTAGATATGCCTTTATTAAAGAAATGTATTGTGATTGCATGGCCTTCTGTTCCAAAGCAGCTGGAGTGTCACGGCTCCACACTGTGGGTGGCAGTTTGTACCAATAAAGCCCAGCAGAGAGGTGAGGAATTGAGAATGTAGACATTTAGATAGAAAAGTTGATTTAGGGCCAAGATGAAGAGTATATTACCAAATTCAAAGATGTAGTTTATGTAAAGATATATTTAAAATTCCAAGTTTTTATTGATTGTTTTCAAATGAAAATGACAATCTAACCGGTCAATATATAATAATAATAATAATAGTAATAATAATAATAATGTATATGTCTCATTTGGATGGTCGGTTTGAGATGCTGGAATGGAGGGACCAGGGATTTCAGCTTCAGAACAATGCGCATTAGCCTCGATGCAAAATGGCTCCTGTTAATCCACGGAGCAGTACGTGTGCTGCAAAGAATGCACCGCTCTGGTGTTGCTTTTGAAATCTGAAAGGCATGCAATGCAAGCACAACTTGCAAACGTCTCCGTGTGTTGCCTGACAGAAATGAAACTCCCGTCTCAAATCAATTAAATGAACTGTTATCAAAATACTTCACATTTCACCTCAAATTATCTGAAATGATGTCTGGAAAACATTAAAAGGCAAGTGCACATTGAGACGCACTAAGTGGTGCAAGCAGCGACAGAGGCTGTTTGCTGTGACTGTCTGACACAAGCCATCTGGGGGGAAGCGCTCATAAAGCATCAGGCTTCATCAGTCGCACCATTAACAATGTGCTTCCAATTAAGAGCGCCCAGTGATCACAGCAGAGGATTTGTACAAACACAGGGAACCAAAGTGACAGAGAGACAGAAAGAGGAGATAAGAAGACCGGGGGAGAACACAGTCAAGTCTTGCATAAAATTTGAGATGAGAGCAGTAAATAAGAAAGATGAGAGCAGGATGGGAGCAGTGAAGGGTCCATGTAGTTTATTGCCTGGTTTAGAGAGCATGGCAGCTTGGCTTTGACACTAATGACTGTAATTATACACACGCTGATTGGGTTAGGCCGCTAATTACACACATTCATGTTTGCGTGTAAGCACAGGAACACATGTTTACACAGGCGTCTCACATCGGGGGTGCATAAATCTCACACAGTTGTCTCAGCGGCGGCGATGTTTCACGATCTGCTGAAGACCGCATTACCATCGAGGAAAGCGTTTAAATCATGCGAGGAATCTGTGGAGAAGTCGCGCTTTGGATTCCAACGCCTCCTGTTTCTGTCGTCGCTAAGGCAGTGGTAGCTCCGCTTTCTGGGAAGGCATCCACAATTTAGAGGATCAAAGGGAATTTCAGCTTTTCTTCTCATTAATGTTCTTTGTGTCGTCATTACGGTGTGAAATTAAAAGATTTGGAAGGGTCAGTCGCAATTATGTTGAGTTTATGAATTCCATTTTCAGGAAATGAGGTTTCTTTAAAGAAAAAAAAATGCTGAAATTGTCCGAGCTTGATTAGTTTGTTGGTTAAGAGGCTGACAGCTGTGTTTGAATTATGAATAAATGAATTATTATGAGAAGAATTATTTCTTCATAAATATTTGACTGGAACCAGTGTTTTAGTCAAACATTGTTGATGAAAAGAATGACAAATAGATAATATCTCTTCCTTAAGTACTTCACTATAACTGGTTTTGTGTTTCTTCTTTTCTTGTTTGAGATGTTTTTATCATTTTTATGGTTATGTGCATCATATTCCATCCAAAACCAAAAGAGAAATCACAGTCGAGAGAGTGGAGAGTGCTTTTATGCTACCGCCACTGTTGTTTATGTTGTTGTTATTGTCTCTTGGATGTGGTTTATCATGGACGCTTACAAATACATGGGATCTGAATTCGTCCTCTAATGAATCTCGTAAACTTTTTAGACAAAATAATGTCAGTTCACATATTAGCATCTCCCTCAAGTGTCTCCACAGATCTTAAATGTTTTAACTTATCACTAATAGGGCCAAAACTTTGTGTGTGTGTGTGTGTGTGTGTGTGTGTGTGTGTGTGTGTGTGTGTGTGTGTGTGTGTGTGTGTGTGTGTGTGTGTGTGTGTGTGTGTGTGTGTGTGTGTGTGTGTGTGTGTGTGTGTGTGTGTGTGTGTGTGTGCGTGCGTGTGTGTGCGTGCGTCAGCTCACCCATATCCACAGGAACAATAATGCCATTTATTAGCGTTTTGATGAGCGTGGCCGTCTTCTCAACTGAAGCAAAACGGGACCGTCTTTCCATCCGCTGCTCTGATAGAAAATCCCAGCTTGGTCTTTTACAAGAAAATTAACATTGGGGAGGTACAGTGGTGCTTTAATGGGCTAAGAAGTCTTCAATAAAGTATTTAGAAGGTTTTTCCGAATGCTAACTGGACAGGTTTACTGGGGCATGAAGGAAAGAGCGTAAAGCGGGGGCAGCTAGATCTTCAGCCCGCACAGAGCACCATTATCCACCGTCGTTAATTTAATAGACATTCCTTAGTCAGCCCTGGGTCTGAAGATAGCGGACCCCAACATTTGTTTGTCATTTCCCAAAACGTTTTTAATAAACAGTTAAAATCTTAAATGGCTTCTTGTATTCTTAATGTTCCCTGGCTGCGGTTGCGTTCGTTTTGTTTTTGTGTTTTTTTTTTTCCCTTTTCAGTTTTATAAGCGCTTTCATATATAATTTAATGATTTCTGGAACTCATTTGCTCACCCATCTTTGAGTTGAGTAATAAGTTATAATGAAGATGATGTACGCCAACTTCTTCATGCCCCAGATTTTGAGGACATTTGATTGGAACTGTTTTTCGTCTCGCAAATGCATATCATTGAACCAAAAATATGATAGTTTAAAAGTTGACCGTGACAGGAGAAGTCTATACTTAATGTTTTTTGTTTTTTTTGTTCTTGTAAACTACACACAAGCCGGTTTCGAGCAACAGCTGGGGAATAAAGTTTAGTATTCAGCTCGAATAGAATAGAATACAGCTAGTAAGATTTATTGTCAAGATGTCAAAGATAATTTCTTATATATGTTTGCGTGTGTGTATTCACTTGTGTTACAGCATGGAAAAGCAGGATTGTGTGGCTCGAAACATCAGCAAAATCCAGGACATGCAGACTAGACTTCGAAGCAACCTGGAGGCCATCAGAATGCTAAATCAACAAGTAAGAGTGCATGCACACACACACACACACACACACACACACACACACCAGGTCCTGACAGTCCTTTTACCCGACAGATACAAACACACACCCACACACAAGCCCACCTGCTGTTGAGCTCACACAGAAGAGGAAGCTTTCATACGTCCAACTTCAAACACACATGCACACTTACACACAAGCACACACATACATCCATTTCCTCTTCCTACGATAAAAGTGAAAAGTCTGCAGCGGGGCGGGGGGAGGGTGAAAGTGGGGCTGGGGTACGGGGGGGGGGGGGTGCAGCACGGGGAAGGGGGGACAAATCGTATCGGGAAAAAGCAGTGACGTTTCTTCCACTGGTAAATGATTTCCCTTTCATGAAACTGAGAGAGGGATGTATATCAATACAGCCGCGCTGATCTCTCCATGACAGCATAGGGAAATGGCCCGCTGTGATAAAACAATGTGGGGGGAAAGACACAGAGGAATATTCTGAGGAAAAGCTGACATTATTTTTTTTACTGTGTTGAACTTCAGAAGAGTCAACAAATCACCAAAGGAGAGACAAATCAAAAGTACTCCTCAGCCCCCTCAGTTCTCCAAAACTCCAAGGCCTGGGGAACGGCTCACCCGTCTTTTGTTAGTCTGAGGAATGGCCCGCTGACTGACGCGATACGACAAAAGCTGGTACTTGTTGAAGTTTTCACGTAGTGTGTTTTTTTTTTGTTTAATTCTTCTCAATGAAAAGCAAGTGGCATCGGCTGGATGTATATGGCAAGGAAAGGTGGAGCTGAGGAAGAGGCCGACAGAGAGGAAGAGAGAGGTGTTGTTTAACAGGTCAGGTGTGTAATAGCGCCTCTTAATCTCTAGTGTGAATCATTACACACATCGATCCAACATGGACATCCTGCGCACACACAAACGCACAAGCACAGTCGGAAAAGGACAGTTTATTTACACAAAGCTCTTCCCTTCACTGTCCACTGGACTAACTCACGTTCACACTCGCACACAGATACAGATATCAGTGAAGAAGCTGAATGGAATGTCTCAGTATGTCTGTGGGTTGTAAATCAGGTCTGTGTCTCCTCTTTGGATCGCTCTCATTTACTCATCGTCACAAACTGGTTTAGTGCTGTTGCTTCCTCCCTCGCCCACCGGCGCATATTAACAGCAGCTTTACAACGCGCGCGCGATTTACATCTGACTGTCGAGCGAATTTCACGCAAACTTTTGAAATGTCACACAAAATTATATTTGAGTTAAGTGATTTTCCATCAACTGGGGTGAAGATGAACATCAGAGGGAAGGAGTGGGATTCTTTCCAGGCCTGATTAGCTTTAAGCGAGCTGGTACTGTATTGTGCTCGAGTGTCAGCTAATGTCCAGGTGGTTACACGCTTTCATGCAAAGATGAAAAAGAGATGCATGAGGCCATTATATTCCAGGACACACTCCACTTCAAGCAGCTGCAGAGAGTGCTGGACCGGCAGGTACTCCACAGTATATCCGTATTTCCAAAACTTTTTGTTCTATTGTTGATCCTCCTTTGCCGACGGAGCCCGAACTCCATTAAAAAAAAAGAAAATTAAAACCTTTTTGCCACGGAGAAGACTCAAAGTTTGCTGTCTCTATTCATCTTTTCTAGCTCAGTAATTTTCATAATTTGTATTAAAATACTTGAATGGAAACCCAGCTTTATAAATGAAAAAGTGCAAACACGCTCACGCACCAGTAATACGCTGCCGTCCCTCCCCCGCCCCTGTGTCTTTCTCTCTCTGTCTTTCTTTCTTTCTCCCCCACTTACACTCATCCTTTTCATCCAAACATATGCCCACCAGTTCAGCGCAATATGTGAAGGTTGAGGAGACAAGCTGTGATTTTTAATTTCACCCCCCTCCTTTGCAATTAGGAAAGCATCCAGAGCAACCAAAGAAGAGGAAAATTAAACAGGTCCCCCTGAATAAACGGTTAATTATAACTGTCAACCTCAGTGTGTTTCATCTAGAAATTCTATTGCTTTGGGTTGGCCTGTTGGAGAGAGGCACTACTTTTGAAGTGTCTCAGGATAGTTTTGACACATCAACATGGCATTGGTTCTTTGGGGGTTAAGCCTAAAACCTTGCTATTTTTTTTAACATGAGATGTAATACATTTGTTCAAATTTATGGATTGTGTGTGTGTGTGTGTGTGTGTGTGTGTGTGTGTGTGTGCGCGCACAACGTCTGGAAGAGTTAGCAGAACCATCCGGAAATGTGTCTGTCTCATCTCCGTTTGTGTTTCCCTCTCCCCCCTTCACACACATACGCACATGTACACACACTCATGCACACACTCAAACATGGCCAGACATGTCGGTGTGACATCATTCTCGAACCGCAGGATTCAAACATGCGCGCGCGTGCACGCGTTACAAAAACAGATGTGGATGAGTGCAACTGTCCTTCACCGTTCTGTCTATTTGTTTCTCTATCTTATAATTTCCTAGTGTACTCATCCTCATAGCTAAAAATATATATTATATATTAGATCTTTTTTCCCTCTTTTATCTGTCTTATTACAGTGTTTGCACCGGCAGATTTTGCATATAATTACCGTGCTGTACAACAAATGTAAACCTCTTTTTTAATAATATTTTTTGTCATTTGAAGACACTTTTTAACTCACACTCCTCCCTGCTTTTACCCAAATGTCCCTGTCAAAAAATAAAACACCCTCAATTTAGCTAGTCTGTAATTGTGTTTCAGGGAGCCCAATCATGTTCTGACGATGTGCGATTTGTTTTGTGTCACGGATGATTTTGTGTCAAATCGACCTCTAATGATCGCTCAAATTGGTTGTTTTCATGTAGAAATTTACACCGTCGCATGACTCCGACTTGCAACCATTTCAAACTGTGAAGTCAATGCTCTCCTGAAAACCCCCCCTCGCAATTTTCCACTCGCATTTCTGTTTCAACAAGCATGAAAGTAACTGTGAAAGATGAATTAAGGGCATAATGGGATGTCAGCTACTTCATCAACTTGATAGCTGTTGACTTTTGATGTTTAATATTTATTGGTAACTTCAAATTAAGTTTTGTAATTTGGTTGATTTAACTAAACAAGTGTGATATGGAAACTTTCTTCAGACTGTCAGAAAATATCCCTGGTATAGTTCCACAGTCACGCATGAAGGGAACTATTGTTATTTGTCTCTGCATGTCTTCCGCCATATATATGTCTCTCTCTCCCCTAATGTCTCTTTCCTTCTTTCCTTTCTAGTTAAACTCTCTCATCAGGGAGAATAAGCGGCTGCGTGTGCAGCTGGAGGAGGAGAGGTCCATGCGAAGACAAGTAGAGCGACTGCTCCCTCCTCCTCCTCATCCTCCTCCCCCTCCTCCTCCTCCCACCTTCCAGCAGAGCTCCATCGTCCACCGCCCTCTCTCCCCCAGTGCCCGCCCAGATCCTCTCTCCACCTCCTTGTTCTCATCCCTCCGCCTCCCTCATCCCTTGAGCAAAGCGACAGGGGACACTGATGTGATTCTAACCCAAAGCAAGCTGAGCGGGGCTAGAGAGAGCAGGTGAGTCCGAGGCGTTTTGGATTAAGCCAAATGTCTCACTGGAAAACGCTTGGTCTGGGAGGACAAATCTGAACAAATGAAGCCCCCTGAAGACTTTGACCTTTCATGAGCTTTTGAACTCCACCTCCTCACCAGGGAGCGTCGTCAGTATGAGGTTAATGTCCTGCAGGTCAAAGTCAACTCCCAGGGTGCTTTTTGCCTGAAGGGGACTCCTGAACCAGCAGACCATGGAATTCCCTTGAATTATCAAAAATCAACTCAAAAGAATATCTCTACTGCTGCGCCAGGAAGAGATTTATGAATCAAAAAAATGCTGCAATGCTCTTAATAGTGGCAGCTTATAACATTAGCACTTATGTCTTCAAACAAGAATCTTGTTTTCGCTAACAAAACCGTAGCATTGAGCACTAAAATATATATTTAGTCAGCACTTATTTGAAGAATCTGACAGTTCTGATGAACTATAATCACTTTAATTCAGCTTAAATAGTCAAATGAGCGAAACAGAACTGGTGACTAACTGCACAGTTGCTGACGAATGCGTAATACGCCAACGAAGAGTGGTGCTTTGAAGAAATGAGGGACGGCGTTTCATCCGCATCCGCAGGCATCCCTCAGATGTTGACGTGGACGGCTGTTACACAGTCCTTGATTACGCTGCTGCTGTGCGCCATGTGTCACTGCGGTGAAGGCGGCCGTAATGTGCACGTGCGTTATGTGTCTGCGTGCTTCAGTCGCCGCGAGTGCCTGTGGACGAATGTGTGCCTGTGTGTGTGTGATTGAGTATATTAGATGGTTATTACCGTAGAGTGGTGTCGTTGGTTTTATGTTTTGTTTTATACTTTAAAAACTACTTATTGATTTCTCTCTGTCGCTGTTCTCGAGCCCCCCCGCGTTGGGAAGACGGGGGGAAAATAAAAACAGATACATTCGTGAGTGGTCGTACATTTTTCAGCGGTTTTATTTCATCCGTCAATATGCCGTAAATATTTTGGATACGTATATTAACAGGCCAGCACTGCTACGTGTTAACATCAGGCATTTTTACATAGTTTCACATGAGCTACAAAGAGGTCAAAGCGTTGGTAACCAGCAAAACCATGAAATACTTCATCTTCAATGCGGTTTTTGAAGCAGGCACGATGGCACACTCGCACCGTATTGACCTCCTGACTTCCCATAAGCATCGACAGGTGACTCATGGCTCTTTTTAGATGTTCATAGTGGTTGAACAAGAGCACTGTTCCACACTCACACGAGCATCGACGAGGAGACGAAGCAATGCAAATATTTGAACTCAAACAGAAGCAGCACCATTATGCTGCGGTAATGAGAATTCTAGGGAAAGCAGGTCTCAGACCACAATTGGCTTCCTCATCTTCATATTCTCTGGTGTTGTCTCCCCCCACCTGTCCCCCACACACCCCCACCTGTCTTTCCTTTTTTATCCTTCATTGATTCTGTTCATACGTAGCTGTTGTGTAGCCGGTCAGGATGTCGTACATTTTAATGATCGCGAGTAGAACTGCATGTCCTTGTTAGCTTGGTTTTCCTCATTTGCCATGTCACACTCAAAAATACCCTTCTTTTATGTGCAAACACACATGGGTGCACCCACTCACACATCCGCACGCATCTGTATTCTTTTGCAAACACACACACACACACACACACACACACACACACACACACACACACTTACGCAAACGGCACAGTCATTAAAAATGAAACCACAGGCTTTTTGAAAACTCCCAGGACTGAGGGAAAAGTCAGCGGCGCAGCGGTGAAAAGAGTCCCCCTGGAAACAATGAGGAGAATGATCATTTGTTGTTCTTGAAAACCCGGTGAGGTTTCACAGAGGTTAAGCTTCCCTTTGATGTGTTTTTAACTCGTTTCAGCTCTGTGGAGGGATTAGTCAGCCGCTCGCTCACACAAACACAAATGCACACGTTTGCACACACGAGCACATACAGGCTCTTAATTTCCACACCATGAGCTCTTCCCTCACAAAGGCGGAAAGCACAGAACAGGCTTCTTCCTAACCTAATTTCATCAAATGAGAGTGGGTGGCACTTCACTGCTGTATGTGTGGTCCCTTGGAAATCTGTGGTAAACCAGCGAAATATTGCGAGTCAGTATTTTCTTTTTATCCCAAATTAGCGTCAGGCTGTTTGTGAACAGAGTGGGCCCTCAACCACGAGAGAGACAGAAAGAGAGACAGAGTAGCTGCTGATCACCACGGCGCTCATTACAGTGTTTACAAGGCATTATTTGATGCCTATTTCAAGATACAAATGATTGGGGTGCCTATGATGGGTGTGTGTGTGTGTGTGTGTTTGTTATCAGCTCCAGTTTGGACTTCCCTGTAGGTCTCCGTGTGGTTGCCCATGCTAATAATCGCACAAAAAGCATATGCTCATCGCCTATGTCGTAAGCGGCTCTGCAACAAAAGTTGCCTGCAAATGATTCTTCATGTTTGTTTGAACCAACTCGGAGTGCCAGATGGTTGAAGACAGACCGTAGAGGCCACGCTATGTTTAGCCATTACGTCACATCTCTATAATTTACCAGGCTCACTATTATCTTTAACTCTCAATAAAGTTATTACAATCAGGCAAATAGGTTTAATTCTTAATCTAAATTTGTTTTACTTAAACTAAACGTTAAAACAGTTTCAAACAGCTAAAAACTGCTTTGGCCATTCAGGTACTACCATTCAGCCACTGTGATGGATATAATAAGTTATAAACATTTGTTCTTTGTACAGGGGATGCAGGCCATACATATGTTTGTTGGATTGTGAATGGAAACATAAAATGCAGCAGTTAATGCGCTACTGAGAATAATCCTCAGCAAAAGGGGACCCTTAAGACAAATACTTTCACTTCAGGAATTTGTTAAACATTGTATATAAATAGACTGTATGTATATAAATTGTCATATCGTGACAACATATATAACCAACACTTTGTCAGGTGGAAATATGCTGGAGCTGGGACGAGCCCATGCAGTATTCTGCTACTGCTGCAGTGATTTTAGTGGGGGAGGCGGTTTCTGTCACACCAGCAACAAAAACTGACAGAACAGCAACAGAAGGTGAGAAAGAAAGAAAACTGACAGGAGTGCTGGCAACATGTCTGCTCTAAAAGTTAGGTCACTCAAAACAAAAGGAAAGAAGAAGAAAAAGGAGACAGTTATTCACACAATGTTTCACTTTTAAAAAGGTGGGTTTTTGTTCTGAGTTCTGTGTTTGTTATGTGACTATACAGCTACAGCGGAGCAAACGCTGACATTCTGTTGGTGCAGGTGTATTTAGGCTGAAGGCAGAGATTCATTTTCACACTGACAAAATGTCCTGGCAGACACACTCGTTCCTCCACCACCAACCAAGCCACACACACACACACACACACACACACACGTATCACACCGTCTACATTTTGGTATTTAATATTGTTACATATTCAAGAAAGAATCCGAGGCAAATGCCACTTGTCATCTTTAAACATATTTATATAGCTTCTCCAGCCTATGAGTACTACAGGATTAATCCCGTGCTTAATTTCAATATTTTCTAAATTAAACTTCACTGAAAGGAAATCATGTTTTGCCCCGCTGTCTGTGGACTGAAACGGTTTGCAATTTGTCATTTATTCAGGTATTTTTGCCTTCCCTTGCTTTGCCTTGCCAGCAGCTTCAAATGTTCCCCAAATGTTACTGCTTCCAAGTCATGATTCCAGTTATGTGCATAATATCCATCCATTATCCAAAAAGTCAATATGCCTTAAGCTTCGACAAAAGATGCAGGAAAAAGAAAACACATATCCAGATCAATTAAAACTCACATTTCCAAGATCTACATTCATCAGCCACGAGGACTTTTACGATAAAAGTGTATAGTTTATTAACTATATGCTAACAACCATAGTTTACATTGTTGCATCATGCTTTCATTTGCAGCGTGTGTAGCTTTTTTTAGGAATTGAGCCGAATTTCTTGTCAAAATCATCCTTATGCATATTCCACGACACAAACGAGACAATGACCACACAGACTGTATAAGTAGTGGAAGCAGTCACTGCGTCGCTGTTTTGAAGCCTCGAGTTCGGTAGTGTGGCCTTCACCATGTTCTTTTTTCTCCGTCGCCATCTTGGCTTATTGCAAACAGAAGTAACACAAAGGAGATAAGTACGACCCACTTGAAGTGGTCTGAACTACTTCTTTGACTCCCATGCTCATTGTTGAGTTGTTAGAAAAATACAAGAGGATGGAAGATATATTGTGTTATTGGTAAAGATACAGCTTATTTGCACTAGATTATAGTCAGTCTTGAGAGTTCCAGTGCTTTTGTTGTGCATATTATGGGATGCCAGTACAGTGCGTACTGGAGTCAAAGCACAGCTCTGGTTGGCTTCAAAACGAGAACACAATGCTTCTGCGTTGTCTGGTTGTACAGCTCCCTAACTGATCGAATATGTCTCCTTAATTGTCAGGATAACACTTCTCTGTGTTCGGTTATCAATTAATTAGATGACTTTTTTTATAGTTGCAAAGTCCAATGATGTATTTGGCGACCAACAGTAAGGATACAGTGCTCCTTTTTATTTTTTGGGGCTAAACCTTTTGTATCCGACACATGACAACATGAAATGCAGTTTGGAAAAACTATTGATCTAAACTATAAGTGGAGGTGTGGAGAAGAAAGAAAAAGAAAAGTAGGGACTATAATACCCTGATGCTCTTGAATTGATAGATGAAACTATCAATCAATGGAACTATAAATGAGTGTGAAGCTGATAATGTGTGACACTGCTGATCCCTGTAGGGAAGTTAGATTACAAGGTTTACTGAGTTACATCACCCAGGAGCAGAGAGGGGTGAACTGTTGGCCCGCCGGTTTGCAGAGCAGTTTTTTTTTCAGTTTTTTTCTAATTTACTTGAAAGTCCCGGGACGAACTCATACATGTGCACACCAAATATCAGTAAAAGCTAAATGAATCAGTCGCATTCAAGTGTCCTTATTTACATTGGTTTTAGTGAGCTGCATAACAGTATCTCAATAGAGAACCAGCAGCACAAATCTACAGTAAATAGGGTGAGATTTGAATAATAAACACATAAAATGCATGCAAAAGCAATAATATAAGATACAGACATGGCTCGTAGTACCACAGACCGCTTTTCTAAATGCCATGTTAAACTTTGATTTGTACTGCTTATTGACAGTGGTGTTAGTAGAAATAATGTTGATTGGTAAATAACAACAGAAGCAAAGCTGTGCCATGAAAAGAAAAATTGCAAAAAGATTTTTTAATAATACGAATCGTTCTATGAGATGTGCATGCGCTCCGAGAGTGGAAATTAATTTTTTCTTATCTCTCTATTCATTCTCATTGCCTGAAGAAATGGCTCTTAAAACCATACATGTAGCTCATAAATGGACAGGATCATAAATATACTGCCGATTAAAGTAGTTTTGAAAATAAATTATGAATATAGCATTTCTATTGACGGATTGTACACCACGAGCACATATTTATAGTAAATGTCAGTGGTCTTACTCGGGGTGAAGGTACTGCCTTCCATCATAAATATTATGTATCTTTAAGATTTATGGCGTATGGAAGCAAACCGGGGACATATGACAGATTTCGGTGTCTTTTCTCTCTCTTAATCGGTAAACTGGCCATCAGTCCAATTTTTCAACAAAAAGTGGAAGTGTTCCCTCAAGGAGTAAAGAAAGAGGAAATGGGGGGAAAAATGGAACAGTTTAAGACAGTAGGAAACCTAGAGGGGAAAAAGAGATTACTAGACAATTTCAGGGAAAGGAAAGTCGAGCACTACAGAGAAAGAGAAAAGGAAGTTGTGAAAGAGGGATGCATGGGGTAAGAGGCTGAAAGAACTTTACTGGGGATTTAGGGAGTAAGTTTGGGAACGAAGGGGGGGAGCAGAGTGAGAGATGGATGCACAGGGAGGCCAACAAAGGAATGAAGGGAAGGAGGTGCTGTGTGTGATTTAGAGAGTAGAGAGGTTAAGATGGGAAAAGAGGAGGAAGAGAGTAATGGGACGTTTAGGGAAAGGTGGTGAGATGCGAATGGAAGTGAAAGGTGAGAGAAGCATGTGAAGGGGAGAATAAGAGATGGAGGAATGAGGGAGACACTGGAGATTTAGCGAGGGGAAAGATGGGAAAAGAGTAGAATGAGAGAGTAGTGGGAGATTTAAGGTATATATGGAAGAGAGAGTGCCAAAGAAGAGCATATTGTCCTTATCGGCCTGCTCCAGAAAGCCTGCTCCCTAATGGGGCCGGTGTGAAGGGGAAATGAGGACTGGGCCTGATGCTACCTGATTAGCCATCGACTCAAACACACATCAAAGGCGGGGAGGGAGTGCAAGAAGTGTTTGTGTGTGTGTGTGCACGCGTGTGTGTGTGTGTGTGCATGCATGTGTGTGTGTGTGTGCGCGTGGCTGTGGGCTGAAGGTGAGTCACCATCTCCTCATTCAGTGGGACCTCGAATAAAAATCACTCTCACTGTCTCCGCACACACATACACAGACACATGGCCATTTTCTTCAACCTTGAAAGGGAAAGCTGCTCTGAATAAGGAGATCCTCTGAATGGAGGTACGGGGGAGGAGGAAGAGGAGGAGGAGGAACGGGAGGAGAGAGGAAGGCGGGGTAAATAGACAAAAAGGAGGTAAGAGGCGGGGATACGGTGGTAAAAGGAGGGAGCGGGGAGGAGGAAGAGAAGGAGAGGGAGACATCAAAAAGAGTCATCTTGCTCCATATTAGCAAAATAATGAAATTTGCCTTTTAGCTAATGACATCTCGGGACAGCTCTGTTAGTTTTCACATAAATTACAGAGGGCCGAACTGCATCTCTCACTTGCTACCTCGGCACAAAGCCACGCACACAGGCACACACACAGACACACACCAACAGCGATCAGTGGCAGTGGCGACCGGTCGGTGTCCCTGTTTGAAATTCAACGCTCTCAAAGACCTATATCCCTTTCCTGTTCCACACCCTGAATTCATTACTGTCACACGCACTTACACACCTATAATCATATTCATCATACTCGCCGGAGCCTCGCCTATACCTCCCTCCCTAAATTTCTATCCAAGGGAGCCCCATGATGGCTGCTGATGACCTTCATTAGTCTCCCCCTTTCTCTTCCGCGATCTACCTACTGTATTCATTTTTCATCTCGCTCACACCGCGTATGTTCACAGACATTTGTTTTGTTGTTCTCTTTCTCTTATTTCCCTCCGTCACACACATTCAAACGCGTTGTTTCATGTCGCTTTTTTCCACACACATTCTTTCATGCACTGTTTCCCGTGCCTCTCCGTTCCTTTCCTGTTTCTCGTTTTTTCTTTTTTTTTTTTTTTTAATCCCGTCAATCTTTTCTCATTACTCCCTCTCTCTGTTTCATTAGCATACAGAGTAAGAAGATGGCGCTGGGGGTAATCTGCGCGAGTCGGCGGTGACAAAATGGAGGGCGTCATCAGAGGTCGCGGCGCTGTCATCAAGCGCCAAAACCTTCCGCTGATGTCTGCCTGTCACACGCTCACACTCGCGCCGGCATCACATATATTTGCAGCGCACGGCGGGCGAGGGGAGGGAGAAAGAAGGAAACATGTACCCGTAATCAGGTGTGACACATCACAGCGTAAATGCTGCAATCTCACCTGACAGCCACGTACACACGTACACACACGCGGCGTGGACCACCGCGACAGAAACAGACATTGACAGGTATCTGAGTAAATTGTGAAATGCACATAACAGCAGCTTTAATAAATACAGCCGCTTTGTTTTCTTTTTTCTTTTTTTTTTCCGTTGTTGAATTTATTAGGGTTTTTAGAGGACGTAGACGTGGGAGCGGTGCTGTGGAAGATGGACTGTGATTTCTTTTAAGCCCTTTTTTTTTTCCATCTTCAAGTGACACATTGTTCACAGAGGGTATTTTTTTATGGCCGGGACATCTTTTGTGATCGACAATCTATCTTCCTTTAAATGCACATATTTACAAATGCTTTCCTCCTGGCCCTGCGACACGCTCGCAGGAGCATCGAAATGCACACTGTAGGTGTGGTATGGCTTTTTTATTTGCCTCTTAGTTGGAGAGAACTGTGCATCATCTTATCATGACATTGTATTAAATGGCAAACAAAAACTATGTTACTTTTTTCTTCGGTCTGCAAGTTGTTGCTACTTCAGCTTTGATGTGAAACATTAGTAGCTTTTGCTGAATAACATACATGACAATAATGTTCAAATGTTGCGATAAATTTACAAAGTATGAACGAGTCAGAAAACTGCCATGTCACACAGACCAATCTGTCTAAAGGTAGCGACCATGAGCTATGTGCCATACCAGACCAAGTACACCCCATTTTTTGGGGGACCATAGGGCTCAAAGAGGAAATGGTTTGTTTTATTGCTTATGAATTCAACGTGTATTTTGTAAAAGAAAGACCTTTATTTAACTTTCAGAAGTTATGGCTTCAAACTTCAGGATTCTCCAACGCTTTAAACAGGCCAACATGTTAAGCAATGCACGACATCGTATACAGATTTCCACATGGTATTACTTTCAGGATCAGCTTTTACTGTGTCTTGGTACCTGTGTGTAACATGTATTGGTAACACTTTAGAATAACTACACACTGTTTTACATTTGTTAAGTATGAGTAAACACTCAATTCATCATTTATAAAGCATTGTTCCAACTTTAACTCTCATTAGTACGTCATTCATAAACACAATTCTAAATGTTTTATTCTTGATGATTAACCCATGTATTACTAGTGTTTGCCTTGTTGGTGCTGCAGGTTTTTCCAAACAGTACAAAGAGAGAAGTGAAGCGAGGAACTTCTGCATTGGTGGCATCTGTCGTTGACCTGTGTTTGAACTTCATCACTGCAGAGGTTAAACAAAGACCTACGATTGTAAGGAGAATGAAACACAACCGACTCATTTCCAGTTTTACTGAAAAGGCAATCTATGCATACATTACCTTTTTTAACTGATCAAAGCCATGAGAAAGTTAGAGCAAGTAGGAAAAAATCGCTGAATGTACCTTCTGACTTTCACTAAATCTTTGATTTTCATTTACAAATCCTGTCGTGTTTTTTTTTTTTGTATTTCTTCCTCACCAAGGGAGATACTGCAATGCAATATGACAGTGTAGCAGACCTAAACTCATGGGTGTGCATTGATCAGTTGATGGCCTCCTACTTGCTTTTTGATTAGGAATTGTACATTACCAATACCTGCGCTTGCTTGACAAGCCAACTGTGTCTCAACAAAGTAAATCGCGTGAGGCTTAGAGAATAGTGTCGGTGTAAAAATAGGATGGAAGAAAAAAGAGGAAAGAGACACTGCGAAAGTGGGGGAATGGTTATAAGTAGTAGTAGCCGAGGAGAGAGAGAAATGGGAAACTAGAGGGGAAAGAGGACAAACAGTGAAGTATGAATTCCCAGGAGGCAGTGTTAAGTTGTATTGGTGTGTGAGCTTGTCACTAATAGTGTCCCTGCCATGGTTATGAGAGCTAGAAATACTTTGGTGCTAATAGACAGATTATGGAAAGAAACGAAGCATGTCCTGAAATCCTCTTAGCACGACTTCACCTTTTTATTTATTTATTTCCTGCCATATTCCTTTCTTCCTCTCTCTCTTCCTCTCTCTACCTCGGTGGCCTTGGCATTGTCTCGCTGAGCGTGTTTCATGTTTTGTCTGACACTTGGCGGGTAGCGTTGTCTCTCTCTCTCTCTCTCTCTCTCTCTCTCTCTCTCTCTCTCTCTCTCTCTCTCTCTCTCTTTTTCTGTCTCACACGTTTTCAAAAGGCACTTTATTTATTGTCCCGGGGGAGCACTACATTATGCATTAACCTGTTCAATTATGCATTCATTTATGCAGCCGTTGCCTTATGTAAATGCACTTTATGATTAAACAAATTGTTTCGCTGTTTGGCCGTGTGTTCCCCACATTGAGTGTTTGCCAGTGACATCATGCAGCGGTAGCAAGAGACTCCATGCCTGTAGTGTGTATGTGTGAGTCCTATTTGTGCCCTATTAAACTGGTGAAGGGGCCTCAGAGATTGCAAGAACACTCTGTGAGCTTCACAAACTGATACCGAACAGGGAAAAAGGCAAAGGTGGCCTCAGCTGCTTTGTTTGATGCCCCCTAATCCAGAAGGCCACTTAAGAGGCCAACAGGAAAAAAGGGCATCTTTTTGTAAAGTAGTTTCTTTTCTCCATGAAACTACATTTGGGTTTGCGGTTACCATCGACATAACGTCATGACCATTTATGACTTTTGTTTTCTGTAATTGCGTGCACACCTAATCATAAAAACATATCGGAGTTGCTGTGCAGCACTTGCATCAAAAGTGTCAGAAGTTTTACTTTTCTTGGCTACAGTTTTATGAGAACGCAAACAGTGAAATCACTATGGGTAGCTCAGCCTGCCAGTATTTGTACTTTCGTGAGATCAACTAAGTGGATGTGTGCCAAATAATAAAGTTGCTCACCACAGCGATGTCACTGTGACAGAAACATGCACTCTTTCAAGAGTGTAGAGCCCTGAAACAACCGCTAATTTTAAACAAATACCCATAATAGGCAGTGGTACAATGTCTGCATAGGCCTTGTACGTCTCCTATTGACTAAAGACTCAAAGAGTTGCTCCAGACATCTTAATCACAGCTATATATAGCCTCTCCCACTATCTGACAAGAGAAATGAGCAGCCATTTAAGACAGATGAACTGTGTCTGGATGGCAGGTAGACTTATCTACACCGCGACCACACCTTTGATCTACTCCAGAATCTCACACTAGTTTCCATCTGATACAGGCTATCTGATTTCCACACGCCACTGACGAATGAGAAGTTCCAGAGGAGAAAAGATGAATGGAATATGCATTAAGACACCTTGACTATGCAGTTACTCTATTTTTCCGCCTTGCTTTCCCCCTTTTTTTTTTCTTCCTCCCCATATACAGCCATTCCTCAATCATGCCGTTGTAACACCGACTGCAACCCCTCCTCCACCACTTTCTTGCCCTCTCTTACTCTCTCTCTCTCTCTTTCTCTCTCTCTCTCTCTCTCGACTTATATCTCTCTTTCCCTGGGTGCGCCTCGCTCTCTCTCCGTCTCCCGTCTCTGGCGGGGTGTGAGTGAGTGATGGAGTTTTAGTAGACCCTGCAAGCAGTCCTGCTTTTTTTTTTTTTTTTTTTTTAGTGCCACACATCAGAGGCAGAGCATTAGCCCTCTGCATGCTTCGGGAGTTTGGCTTGGCAGAGCACCAGGCCCTAACTACCTCCTCTCCAGCACTCGCTGCTGCCAGCGCGGGCCAGACAAACTACCTGAGCCCCATTTGCAGTATACATGAAATTAAGCCGATGTCCCACTGTTTATATTTATATTCATTAACCTTTATAAGGACATATGTGTGTTTTTATTACATTAATTTTCTCAGTGTACCCTGACACAGAATGAGTTCAAACAAGTTTATATTGGCTGTTTTGAAGGAAAGTGGGTCCCGATCTGCATAATATACAGTAAATCTTCATTATCCAAACCTAAGAAAGGCCGGCTACTCTGAATGGTTGAAGGAACAAGCATAATGAAAAGAATGTGCACAGCAATGGGAAGTTATAGTCGGATCATTTTGTACATTAATAAAAAAAGCTACGTGGGACTTGTATCGTGGAGCTATAAAATGACGTGAGCTTTATGAAAAACCTGGTTCTGGAGACGCTGGACCACAGGAAGCGTGAGAAGTATAAAGAAAGGATAACGTTCATGTTGGTGCGTGTTTCACATAGTTTTACATATGCATACACTCTGTTTTGTGCGTGTGTGAATGAGAGAAAACTTGCAGCCTCTCGTGCAGTACTTGCAATTTTACATACAGTCACTGAAATTAAGGCCGCTGTTATCACGGGGCTTTTATCTAACATGTTTTGTTGGTAACTTTTCTGGCTGTGGACAAGAGGGCATTTTTTCTTGCCCTTGGACCCTCGGTCATTAAAACAAGCTACAAGTCTTCTCACTAGGGGCCCCGTACGGAACAAGTCCCTGACATTTTTTTTGTCATGAGACACATTTTAGAAAAACTGCTTCATTGTGAGTGGCGGTCTGACGGAAGTAGGAGGGCGCCGAGAGTCACTACGGTAGACAGATTGCCTCAGGCTGTGCCACACACTGCCGACACTGCCTCCCTGTGTGAGTGTGTGTCCGTGTATGTGCATAGTTTTGTGTGGGATTTCACAGGTGTACATCATATGCATGTGTCAATACAAAACACATCTTTAGAGCTTGGATTTTAAGTGTGCTGCTTTATTAAATAGTAATCAGTGAAATGCTACGTTGGCATAATGCATTACATTTCTAATGAAGGACAGAGACATGTGCGCATACCACACATCATGTTCTAGCTAATTCCTGGACATTACATTTGGCTAATACACATTTGAAACAGCTCTCTGGTGGTGTTGCAACAGAATAATTTATCAAAACAAATGTTCCATTTTATGCTGTTCCTGAATTGAATGTGACCAGCACTAAAAGATGCAATACTTTGGCATGCAATATGCATGAAATTATGCTAATGCACAACACTTGCATTCATTTATATCTACACATGGACATATGTGTAATTTTATTACTTACATCTGGTAAGTGTAGACTGATATTCACAATATAAAGAAATATAAGAGCAGACTCAGCAACAACCTCTTCTGGAGACACTTCCGTGCAAGACTAAAAGCATATTGAAGTGAAAGCCTTGTATAAAAGTAACACATACATTAGAACTCCAGCAATACAAATTTGCTGAACGCTTCACATGAGGTGTGTGGTTTAAGAAGGAAGCATAATCATCAAAACATACAGCTATGCAAAAGCATATTCAGGAGTTATGTGGATTTATTTGCTGCGGCATGATATTGGAACCCCTTAAACTTAAACATGAACTTTGAGAAATTGAGAATATGTCTTTGTTATTCTTTTGTTTTATGAATAGATGAAGTAGTGTTTAATATGCAACTGTTCATGTGTAGTGTTCTTGTTATTGTTTGGCCTCAATCACCTCTGGCAAGATCTTTTGGCAATGACCCTCAAGGTAATTTAAATATTCATATCCATGTACTTGAATCAATCATTTAGGACTGATGCGTCACACTTGTTTTATAATAAAATAGAAATACATATCTGAATAGCAAATATTTCCTCAGCTCAAGTCAGAGGCTTTAGCTTTGTGTTACTAAATGCTGCCTAAATGGATGTTTAGGGGTCCACTCCTCCCCCCTCCCTCACACACACACACAGATATAGCTATAGATATACATGTATATATTACAAACATTCAGTATGCTGGGGACACCTCAGTAGTCACATGCTTGGCTATATATCTATGATAATGGTTACTATGCTGATGATCAGAGCTATTTACTTTAAATGGGTCATTATCAGTGGAAGACTCTACCTTGGGATGGTGATGAGAGCTTTGACAGATATATTGCCGAGCGGGAATAGCTGGTGATGATGAGGCACAGAAGTGCGCTACTATTCAGGGCTTTCATTCTCTCCCTGTGTCTTTCCACCTCATCGTTGCTTCACCTCTTTGTCCTTTGGTTCAATTTTCGAATCACAAGTCAGGAGCAGTCAAGTGCTGCCATTCCGCCGCGCGACGGCGTGTCTCGGAATACTAAAAGAAGGCAGTGGAAATGTATTAGTTACACAAAGTCTGTGCTGTGTTTTTATTGAATTATGAAGAATTTATGACAGCAATTTGATCTGGTGTATCACTTTCAGCAAGGCTCTTGTTCTGCATGTTTAAGATATAGTGCAGCACTTGAGTATCTGTCTCTTTGGGGAGTTGGCAGGGAGCAAAGCATGCCTTGTGATGCTCCGCTCATCCCAATCACAGCTTTGAGTCTTCAAAGAAAATATGATGTCTCAAGTTCATATTTGACACGGTAATAATAAAACTACTTAAAACTATAAAGTCTCTCCCAATTCCCCCATTTTCATAAGCCAGTGTTTATCTCCCCATTTTAATTAGTAAGTGGCATTAATTTCTGCTGTTGCTTTTATCACCAATCATTTACAAGCACAAGGATGATCATGTTAATATTACCGAATTATGGAATACATTCCCTAGGTTAATTAGGTTGTTCTTTTTAATTAGAATGTAATTATGTGAATTGGTGTCTTTTCAAGGGGAAGTACAGGCCATCAGACAGCACAAGCGGAGCAGTTTCAATGTGGCTGAGACTGTAGGCAACAGTGCCCTCTATGTGTAGGAAAGATAACTGCATTGTTGTTTCTGTGTGCTGAAACTGGCCTTTTCTGGTCTTTGCAGAAGCTTTTGTGTGTGAGGACACACTGTATGTGTGTATCTCTGTGTTCATGCTGAAGTTTAGATTTGAATAAAGTCTGTTTGTGTGTCATAGGCCAATATGAAGAAAAGATATCCTTTAAAAAATGCTCAACGACAGAACGATTCATCAGTGAGTGACACTTATCATTTTTGAGGCAATTACTAGGACATGCTTATTGTGTGTTGAAACCTGCTGAAACAAATGTTTGGAATGACAATCAGCATTCCCATCAAACTGAAAACACCATTTTAAGTCTGTTTCAAGGCAGATCTTTTAAAATGAATTCAATTTGATCAAAATGAATATAATGTCTGCTCTCCATCGTGCCTGTCAGTGTAGAGGGGGCTTTGAACCAATATGTAGCCCACAATATCGGGTATTTAGAAAAATGTAGCTTTGTGGTAGTTCAGGGAGGCACAAAAGTGTTTGTGTAGTCTACGACCTATCTCTAACAATAGGTGGTCCATACACACATTTGGCACTCATTCGCCTGTGTTCAACAAGGCTGAGGTCTCTATCCTCACTGCTACAGTACACTGCTGCCATCTGTCAGAAACACAAACCTCCCTCGCCTCCTCATGTATTAGTTTCACGTGAACTCTGTGTTTCTTAAAACGTGTGTTGATGTAGTTGTGTATTTCAGACTCTGCTAGGTTCAACTGTGAGCTCAGGGACATTGTGTGTCAAGCTTACTCTGGCATCAGATGAGCAGAAACTCACCGCCAAACTAAAACACTATCCTTTGCAGTAAATGGAAATATAATTATAGCGTTAAATTAATAAATAAAAGTGAAGTTTTAAAGGGTTTTCTGATGGCTTGCCTAAAATATGTTATGTGGGCAGGTTTGTGTTGGGAAACTCACAGTCTCAGTATTTCCAAAAATCTGGCTACCACCATGAGTTTATGTGTGTTGACAAGAAAAGGACTGAGTCATTAATGTTGTCAACCGGAGGCCCTCACAAGTGTTATGCCTTCTCATGCATGGACATTATTCTGCACAAGTCTTTAGAACTATCGATGTTTGCCCACGACTTACACACCTTACACACATCAACCTCCAACATAATCATTCAGTGCAGTCCCTCTCCCTCCATCACACTCACAAACATAGCAGGCCAGGTAAACAGCCCTATCTCTAGGCCAATCCTTCACATGGGGTAAGGCAATTACAAACTCTGCATGTCACCCCACCATGCCACATACGTTACACAAACGTACACGCACACATCAATGCACACACTCTGAGACACACCTCTTAGTCTCGAACCACCCTGCACACTTTCTCACTATTTCATCTCTCTCTAGGTCCCTCTCCCTCCCTCTCTACATGTCATTCTCTGTCACTCGCCTTGTGCAAAATTGCAGTGAGGCGAGCTGCCACAGTATTGAGGAATAGTGTCATATACTGGCAATTTCCTCCCTAGGTGTCAGGCATACTTTACCTTAATATGTCTGCAGCGACTCTTAATAAAACAGCCTTGTCTATATACATATCTCTACCGCAGCCCGGCCTGCGCCACACTGCACACGGCACTCAATAGCATGCTGTTAAATATTTACCTCCGCTGAATGTCAATGGAAGAGGAGTAGGTGGAGAGGAGGAGAGGAGACGGAGGAGAGAAATGGAAAAATGTGTCCCCGGTTGGTGTTTTAGCTGTCTGGATCTGTTCCAAAGCAGTCTGGGAGAAATTCCATATCAGCCAGCGGAATGTTTTAGGATATCGTGACGCCATATCAATGTAGTCTGCCTGCTTGAGTGGAAAAAAAAGAGAAAATGATGGCGAGGATTGGAAATTGAAAAATAGTTGGGTATTTGTGACTCAGACAGGAAAGAGGAAGAATTTGGATACGCAGAAATGTACCGTGCCTGTCTGCCTTGTGTTCATAATCTTCAAGCCTTGCCCACTGTGTCAGACCGCAATGTACTGACAAGCCTTTGACTCAGAAATGAACAGAAGGTCCCCCGCAGAGAGTCTGGGCAAACTTTATCGACGCTAACCAAGACAGACTATTGCGGGTTAGGATTAAGCCATGCATTGCATGATTTCGCTGCTAACCATGCTTCCTCTGGCATGCTTTTTTGGTTTTATTGGTCCATTTCATATTTGCAGAGCTGTATTGTGTTTGTGTGTGTCTTTTTAGCTGCTGTGGATGTGGACATTTCTAGTAATGTAGAGATGAGGAACAAAATTTTGACATTTGACACTTGACCTTAACTTTCGAGGTTCTGGCAGGCGCACACTGGTCTTGGTGTATGGCTTGTTTTAGGTTGACTGTTTTTTCAAGATGCTGTCACATAGACTACTGATAACAATGCAGTGTTATCACTACGCAGACAGTGTTAACACTGATAAACTGAAATAATCCTGATGTAAATGCAGTAGTTACCCCTGGATAATGCTCATATTATCTATGATTTATCAACCCATTCAAGTATTTACCCTGGATACTACACATTGAAAGCCAACATCTCCGGTCCAACCTTGCAAACTTTGTCCCTTAGCGGTGGTATTCTCTTGAGTGAAAGTTTGAAAAGTATCTTCTGGATGTTAACTATGTGGCAGGTGATCCTGATAATAATCATGAGCTTGAAGGAAGGAAAGCTAAGATCTCCTTTAAGTGCAGATTCTCCAGCTCAGACTTGGAGGCAGAAATATTCTCAGCAAGGGGAAACAGGGAAGGAAGCAAGAAAAAACGTCGGCTGGGTTTTTTAATGACTTTCTGCACATTAGAATAATCTGTCATTTCAATTAGCAGGATTGTCATCTATGAGATGTCTCCCGCTGCATCCACACATAGACACACCCACGCTTGTGCACGCACACACACACATACCACACATACCTATACCTTGAGGTTGTCATCCGTACCCCTCATGGGAGAGAAGCAGGGTTGTCAAAGCAACACCCCCCTCCGCACCCACTCACCACCACCACGACACACGCACACACACCACCAACACCAACCAGCACCACAACTACACACACACACTCCCTAAAAAACAAAGCGAGGTTTCAAGGGAAATTGCTTGACAGCAGCTTAAAAGCCAGTCAGGAATAACTTATCAGGCGAGGGCTGCCATCGTGCCTCGCGGGGTCATTTCATTACGATTACCTTACCCTCCTTAACTCAAAGAGAGTGAAGCAAGAGAATGAGTAAGAGAGAGAGAGAGAGAGAGAGTGAGGAGGTAGAGGAGGGGGGTTAGGGTGTGCAGGTGGTGGTGGTGGTGGTGGTGGTGGTGGTGGTGGTGGCAGGGAGGGGGTAAACTCTTCAAGAAAGATAGATAGAAAGGAAGCCGAAGTCTCAGAAAGTGCTTAACTTTTACTTTTCTTCTTTCTCACTCTCTGGTTTTTAAACTTGTCTCAGTAATGAGCTTACATCCTCTTCTTTTTTTTTCTTCTTCTTTTTTTGGGCTGCTCCCCACCATATACAGTATGTCATTGCTGTTTCCTCTCTCCTGCAGGTATTATGGAATGTTTCAAGCTGTATGAAAAAAAAATGAAAAAAATAACACAGAGAACAGTTTATTTGTTTCCTTGTATTGTCTCAGTTTTTTAAGGTCAACATTTATATACAGTGGAACATATTTGACCCAAGACCTTATTTCCCTGAGGGGCTTTTGCTGTTGTGTGTGCAACAACAGGGATTTCAACCAGAGGAACAATAACTTGCCCTCATGTCCAGTGCAGTAACTTCATTAAACTTTTTTTGTTTATTGAGGATTACTTGACCCATTTTCAAGCTGTTATTACTTCTATCTAATTATGTTTTCTAGGGTAAGGAAGCTTGTATTTCTTTTTCTCCCTTTTTCTTTTGTACCCCAAGGCAATTAAGTGGCTTCAAGAAAATAAGGCAGTATGGCATGTCGGGATGATGTTATGATTGCTAATTATGCTCTGATGCAGCTCTGAGAAATGCTCTGCGCTCTGGCTTTTGTCCGGCCGGCTTTGCCAGCCCAGATAATATTTATGAAATGTAGACATTCTTGGGGCTAAAGCAGAGTCTTTATAATGGGAGACAGATGCGGTCTGCTTCGGATTAAGAACATTGACTCCCCTATCTGTGGGAACACCTTCTCTCCACGTGTGTGTGCACTTAAATGTGTGCACACGTTTGGCTGAGCGCGTTTTGCATCCGTGTGTACGTGCACCTAAATGCTCGCTCATGTGTGCGCGTGTGTGAACGCAATTGTCTTTGACAGCCGCAGTGTAGTTATTTTTTAATGCATTTCTGAGTTCTGATAACCATCGCGCAGTCTGCCCATTCCAATGGCTTATATATCTGACAGTGGAAATGGGAATAATTGTACAAAAACGCTTCCCAGTAACAACCAAAAAAAACCCCTTACAATTACATAGCTGGAGTTCATTTGGGCCAGAACTTTGTTATTGCCAAAGCTATATTTCCGAGTAAATGTTTCTCCAGTCCGGATTCATCAAAACCAATGAACCTCCAGTGCCTTGTTGAGATGAGGAGATATGCAATACAAAGGCAAATTGCAGACAATATTCCCCTGACGAACAACACTATACACTATGGTATATTGTTTACACTGCTAACATGCCATCCTAATAACACAATCATGATAGCGTGATAATTCCAGAAAGCACAAATGATCTTCAGACCGTTTCAGCACGCAACACGCTGCTGTGTCCGTCTATCGTTTGCAGATTGAATTTTGTCGATTAATGCCATTTCCAGAAAGGGTGAGAGCAATTGAAGGCGTCGCGTCGCGTTGCGTCCGTCACCATGGCTCAAGTGTAGTTTGTGCGTTCGATTCCGGAGTGACCGTCGAATCAGACGATGTCTCAGGATTCATAGAGATGGTTCCTTCTGGCACTGATGGTGATGACACCGCGATATCAACTGCACGACTGCTTATCACTCTTTGTCCTTCTTTATCTCTCTGCCGTCTCTGTCCTTTTTTTTTTATTTAGCTGTTTCCGTCTCGTGCCTGCAGGTTTCCCTCTTTATCGGCTCTCTCTCTTCTCTTCTCTTTCTCTTTCCCTTACCGCTACCCCTCTTTCTTCTTATTAGTTCCCTCTTTCTATCTCTCCTTCACAAACACCTCCCCTCCCTCTGGAGCAGGGGTTGACAGGATAAGTAACATGTTTCAATAAGAAAGTCCAGGAAAGGAAGGATTGATAGTGAGACAAAGGGAGGCTTTACTGCAGTGTATGAGCGCATGTGTGTACGTGTGCACGTATATGCGTGTCTTTAAGTATTCTGACATGCATGCGATCCTGTCTGAGCTGGATGCTCGGGTCCTTCAGCAGGAAGAGACAGAAATGTAGTAAAACTTGGGTGATTGCATTACCATTGAACGAGGGTCAGATTCAACCAGCAAAACACTGCTTCTATGAAATACGCTGGATGGAATTCATAAAGACACTAACACCCCAGACCTGAGCAAAGGGAATCAATATTTAAAAAAAATATATTTTCTCCAGTTTGAAGTACTTAGGCGTGCCGGACTTCACTTTTCTCACATTCCAGGATCCTTACATTTCAAAACCTCCTCAGCAAATTTAAATTAAAAGCCTTTGTGTGATTTCTTTCAAAGCCAGTGTCTCCAAGATGTCTTCTGCAAAGTGCTGTAATATGCATTTTTATGACACAAATCTCCAGCTGACAGTTTCAAAGACAAGAGAAACAAGGTTGAAGTCAAGCCTATTTTGCCCCATATTAATATTTATCCTCTGCCAAATTGAGCAGATGGAAATTAAGTGAATCTATTGAGGCCATATTAGTCCCATTTGGGTGAGTGTCATTGAAAAGATAGTGAACAGAGCTAAGTCGAATGACACTTTCAGCTCAATGAATTAGGCACAGTTAAGGATTAGCCCACAATGGAGGTCAATTGATTAACAGTGTTAAATGCAGTATTAAATGTTGAAGTTTGAATAAAGGAAACACAGGGAAAAGATAATAGGAGGCTTCACATGAAACTTGGAAGCAGTCTTATTTGTTTTTCCTCATCTTCCTCAGGTCAGCTTTGCATAATCGTATTTTACCAACTATGTTTTCCCCCCTGTTGAGATTCTGTTTCTGGAGTATCAAAGACATGGATCTTCCTTCTTTCATCCCTCCTTTCCTTCTCTCCTTTCAGCCTTTTATTTATTTCCCCCTCCACCATATATTTCCTGTCACATCCCATCTTTTGTTGTTCGCCTGGTCTCAGCGCCCAACAATGGGGGTGAAAATTACATTTTAGCGAGAACGTTTCATGTTGCAAAGCGCCAGCTGGTGTAATCTTTTTTGCAAAGGTGAAAACATCAGGCTGCATTTGCTGCACTTCATGTATGTAAATCAGAACAGTGGCGCACACCTTCTGAGGCCGGCTAGACGATGTGTTTAGACTGCTTAGAGAGACTGGTACAATGTAAGCTCTCGGTGTGTGTTTGTGAGTGTGTGGTTTTGACTGTGCATGAGTGACTGTGTGTGTGTAGGCCTATGTTTATACCCTTTAGTGACAGCCTCAACATAATCTGGGCTTGCTCTACAGGCATGGTGGGATGATACTTCAAAGTAAGTACCTGCTAACAGACATTAGTCCATGTAAACAGGACATACTCTACCTAAGCTGGGTGTGCAGGAGCATGTGTGTGTTTGTCTGTGTGTCCACATATATATTGTGTGTGTGCAGGTGGAGGTGCTGTGGCGTATTAAGGTAATTACACACTTGTGTGGCGTAGTTTTGGGTCTGTGTGTGCAGTTGTAATATTATGTCATGCCGTGCTGGACAATTCAGCATGCACGCACAAGAGTGCGTTTGATTGGATGTAGGAGTGTGCGTGCGTGTGCACATGTGGTCTGTTTGCATGTCATATTACCTCTGCGGTGGCAGGTGAGAGAGTCAAACGTAATGAGGCTGTCTCCCTTATGGTTTAAACATGAGCGTGGAAAGATGGAGACAGAAGAGAGCGACTCAGTTTAGCTTCTTGAGGCGCAGAAATAAAGAGGGACTGAGCCTTCAGCTGCAGAACAGTTTGCCACAGCAAGGAAAACGCTGTGCAGGGAAAGGAAGCAGTTTTATGTCATTGCATGGATTCATGTTACAGATTGTCTTTCATATCAACGTTTCAAACTGCATTATTTTAATTGTTAGGATTTTTTGTGAATGTTTCAAAACCCTGATGACCACATCATATGTCCCATTATGCTGTTGTAATCTGCATTCCCTCTTCAACCGTGTCTCCAAAAAATATTTTATATCTCACCTATTTTCTCTGCCAGGTGCGCTTTGGAGGAAATTTAGTTGCTTTTTCCCAATCCAGGAAATGTGACATTATTATACTGCAAATCATTGAAACACATGAGGCTGGTTCGGTGAACAAAGCACAGGATTTTGATGTGAGAGACTTGCATTCTGCAACCCACCGTGGTGCGGGGCTTAGCCAGCTAAAACACTTGGAAACGGTTCGGGAAAGGCTGTGGTTTTGGTTAATTATTTAAAGAAGTAATTCTCTAGGTCTGAGTCGGCTTTTAAACGAGACCATGAGCTTTCCCCAAACCTGCACCGAGTGCTTTCGGATGCCCGGGCACGACCCTTGAAAGGTCTTTAGCGCAGTGCAGATTTTAGAGACAAAATATTTGTCACCAATTAATGTTTTGTAGATATGTTCAGAGAAACATTTCCATTTGTGATTATGCAGTACCTTTAAAACATATTAAAAACACATTTTGTTTCTTTTGACATGTATTTGCAATTTGATTGTGAATAAAGAACGTTTTAGGAGGCTGGGTTTTCAGAACTCAACTGTCCAACGTAGTGCCCAGTCCCGAGAACAACCTTCACGATTTAAGTAAAACAAGAAACACAATCCTGAAACAAGAGAAGTAATCAAGTGAAACTGGATCGCAGACAAATCAAATGATCTCATGCCTCCGTCATCTATTTTCACTTTTCGTAGAGAAAATTAGATTTAAAGGACTCGATATGATTCACTGACTTGGATTATCTGTTAAGACAGATAACCCCCAAGTCCATCACCTTTACCCTATACTTCCCAGTGCTGCTGACAGGATATATATCAAGTGCACTTATCAAACACCATTATCGCACCTCTAGATGCATTGATGGTCACCCAACCTGCCTAAACCAGCCAGTTCATCCCTCACCACATCCCCACACCATATGTTTCTTTTACCACTGATAGAAATGAGAGAGCAGATGAGAAAAAGGTGTAAAAAAAAATTCCCCATGTACACTGTAGATCTTTTTTCTTTATGATTGGCCTTTGTGTGTGTCTTCCATCTCGACATACTTTTGCACTTTGAATCTGCTCTTGTCTTCTGTCACTAACGTCGCTTCCCTCCATGTCCGGGCTCGTCCCTTATCACTTCATGTTCAACACGGGCTGAGGGACTTCGCTCCCTTTCCCGGTCCTTGCGGCCTCTTTTTCCTCCTCTTTTCTGCCAAGACAATAGGCGGGCAGGATAACCCCTTACTCTAGAATTAATTATCTGGCCCTTTAATTCTGGGCCACGCTGATTAGCTCTGTATGTAAAATGGAGTCCATATTAACATAATATTTGGCTATCTCCTCTAAGCTGAGGTCCCTTGACCTTTTCAGCCTCCTAAGTCTCTCTCTCTCTGCCTCACTCTCTCTCTCTGTCATCTTTTACTCTCAGGAGATACCTGACAGTCCCAGCCTATGAATGTGATTTGAAGGGGTAAATTAGATTTCGCTCCTCTCGCTCTCTTCTGCTCACGTTTCCCATCCCTCCCTCCCCTTTATGTGTATGGAGCTAACGACAGTTCATTTCGAGGCCTGGTAATAATTATGTGTGCTTTTTTTTTTCCTCTATCATTGACTGCTCTGATGGCGAGGCTGATATGCTGTGTTAATATAAACGTTTAGCTGGGTTATTATGAGCCCTGAGAGGCGTAAAGGACAGCCAACCTGTGCGCTGATTGTCTCCCATACAGGACGTCCAACCTTCTCTCTCTGCTGCTATTCTTCCCTTTATCTCTGTCCCCCATCACTACTTTGGGGGTTTTTTTGTCTTTGTCTATGCCCAATGTAATGCTTCCTGGCCGAACTAGAGAGTGCTTTCAAATCAACTCTCTTGAATGGCCATCACTGGTTGGGACAATTGAGATGGCTGCTGTTGGTCTTTAGCGTTGGTGTGGGGCCTGAGATCAGGAGCGCTGACACGGCATCGCCGTCGTAGCAGATTCCTCACATGAGCAATGCAGCCCGTGCTGATAATAAGAAAATCCAAACCTCTTCAACTATGAGACAATAATGTGTAATGTTAAATGTAAAGCCATAATTAGTCTATTAAATCTGGTGATTGCTTTTATAATGAATGGACAAATCATTTCATCTATAACATATTAGAAAATAATGAAAAACAGCAATCACAAGTTCCCACAGATGTTGCTTTCAGGCCAAAACAAAAATATAGTTAATTGACAATGACATCAGAAAAGAAATGTGAGACGCTTTCACACTGGAAACAGCAAATGATGGGTATTTGGCCTGATAGATGACTTTAAAAATAAATTGATGATGAAAATGACTGTCGACAAATTGTTTCAGCGGCAGTTCAGTAAAGTTTGTACATTTTGTTTTGTTTATATTCTTATGTTTGTTTGGTGAATCCACAGATTGTCTTTTTTGATGCACTTTTTCCTGTTTATTTAAGACTTGACCACATCACCTGCTGCACAAAGTCACACATTTTTAGGTGTGGCCTTCAGATAAATATCTGGATTAGAGAGTGTGTCAGTAACTCATGACGTTTGCTGCTTTAACTTCATTGTAAACATTGTAACATATTAGCTTGTTGAGCTTGACAGTTCGCTCTGACCTTGAAAAAGTCTTCACTCAAAATCCATTCACTCAGTGTTAGCTTTACCTTTAGTACGTTCTTTAGCTTATTTTTGATACAATTGAACATCCCACTAACTGTTGATGCCATGGCCCACTTTTATCACGTGGTTTTTATGTGAAAATATATTAATATTAAATATCATTAATACTTTTGGTAAGCCTTTTTCATCACAATACAGCAGATGAATGAGTTTGTCTTAAATCTACTCCAATGTTTTATTATTAATTTGTTTCAGGACTCAACATTCATAAATGTGGACTTATGCTGTGCTGGATAATAGTTTTTCATTACAGTTGTAAATGGGTATTCTTAATGGCTCTTACATCAAAGTGTGCTTGTGTCCACACACAAATAAACCTCAGGCTTTTTCCACCAGCACTCTGTCACACACTCACACAGCAGGCGCAAAGTGTAGAATTAGCAAGATCCACAATATCAGCTATAAGGAAAATGCCCAGATATGTGATGGAGATTGTGTGTGTGTGTGTGTGTGTGTGTGTGTGTGTGTGTGTGTGTGTGTGTGTGTGTGTGTGTGTGTGTGTGTGTGTGGCTGCACTGTCTTCCTCAGGCCATTAGCTATGTTTCAGCTCTCAGCAGGTAAACAGCCAGGAGGACCTTCCAATCAGCTAGAAGTTTAATTAATTTCAATCCATAGGGCAAGCAGTGCATGGAAAGTCTGCATTTCCTAATGTGTGTATGTTTGTATGTGTCCGCTTCCATTTAGCCTCCCTTATAACCCTTTCACGGTCAGGGTGTCTAAAACTGCTTGAAAGGTCAGCACTCTCTTTAGCCTGCCTCACATTTTAATTGACTATCGTCCACGCGCTCCACCCACACACGTGTACTGTACATACACACACACTCCCCCATCATTACTGTGGGTATGGATCCCAGTATGAATTGATGATCTCCTATCTAAAGCCTAATCACTCTGCAGGACCTTAGGGAGGCCCAGTGATCCGTTTCCCTCTACTACTCCACAGGAAACTCACACTCACACGCTGAGCCTGTTGATGAGGAGAAAATGAGCATTCTACCTGGTTTAATATTGTAGTTCATCACAAAGTCCTGGGTAAAATTGAAACAGACATGAAATGGCACTGGGAGACAGGCATCAAGATTGGTGAGATTGGTGGAAGTGAAGGATTAATAGTAGCATGCAGAGGGAAATTTAGATCAAAGTGTCCATGATGATTTCCCATTTATCAGCAAGTGATCACATCCAATGCATATAGAGATCACATCTATGAAGTGATGGAAAGACAGACGGACGGACAGGTATGTTGATAATGGGTCGGCTCTGATCCTTGGTGTCCTTGTTGAAATACCTGCAAAGGATAGAAAAAAAACCTGTTTTTAAGTACATTCAAGGTAGATATAGAATTACATTCCAAATACATTTCATACCAGTTTGCTTAACAGTGGCTTGTGTGGCCAGTGCAGTGTTGGCTGGTTAGACTCAACCATGGACCTTTGTCTTATACTCTACTGGCAGACGAACGAGACAACTAGGACAAAAAATAGACAAAAGACACAACAGCAAATCAAAAAACATTTGAGTTTACGTGGGCTTGTCCAAAGTGCTTTGGATTGAGACGGACTTCTGAATGACACCAAACTTGCTTCTTTGCTCTTCATAAAGACCTTAATCTTTAACTAGAAAATGAATAATTTCATTACGTGCAGTAACCATTCATCTGGTAAGGGTCACCAAAACCCAAGAACAGTGTCATATATTTTGGTTGTAGAGCAAAAGAGGAAAAGGGAAAATTCATGTTAAAACTTCTAACAATGACATTATATTCTGTAGCTCTGTCAGTTGTGGTCATTGCCAGTTTGTTTGTGAAATAGAATAGTTGTTAAGATATTCTGGGAGACAGACAGGCACAGGCAGAATTACGGAGACCCAGTTATACAGGCAGACCCTGGGTGGCAGCTATTCAAACATCTACATAATGCCCATTGAGGCGCCGTTTCCTGAAGGAGCAAGACAGGACCTCTACATACACGTGCAATCACACAAACATGATGGCAATGACACAGGCCGGCTTTTGTCTCAGCCTTTTGGAAGTGGAGAAAAGGGGAGTGTGAAAATGAGTGAGCGAGAGAAAAGAAGCCCAGGATGAGGTGTGTTATTCAGCCTCGCCACAGGGAGTTAGGACAACTAGGAGACCAGGAGAGTCTGCCTATTGTCCACACATGCCACGCACAAACACACATACACACACGCCAGGCAGATAGCAGGCTCTGCCGCAGCAAAACCCAATATGTTGCAACATTTGCCAAAGAAAAGTGGAAATGAGTGTAAATTGAGGTTATTTTCTCCACCTCTCCCTCTCACTTGTTATCCAGTCACCCTCGGCTGTGATGGAGGTTCATTCATCCTCCATCCTTGTCTGTGTCTGGGGTTCAGCTCAGCCGCCATATGCAGGTGCCACCAGAAATGTAAGGAACAGAGAGCTGGAATTACTTTTTGCTCAACCTACATCTTTTTGAGACAGATTTCTCATATGAAGCAAAGGTGATCAACAGCTTTATATCATCCATATTTGCATTAGTATGAATCAAAACGTAGGCACTCCTTGTACTGCTTTCTGTGACCGCTAGGCAGCTCCTCTGCTACTAAAGGGGCACAATACCATAACTTAACTCGACAACAAAGAAAACAGCACTTATACGGTCAGAGTATTTTTTTTTATCTTTGAGGATGCAACTTTGAAAATCTCAACAAAATGTGCTTTTATTTGTCCAGTATAGACCCATTGAGATATACAATCTATTTTTCATGGGAGGTTTGGCCAAGACGGCAGCATAACTGTTCCACACATAAAAACACAAATAACTTAAAAACAAAACAGTAAAAGGTAAAAAAAAAAAACACCATCAGCATTTTACATAAATAAAGACAAGAGACTTAAAACAGCAAATTGTACAATCAAGTCTCATCTTTGAGATTTGCTTTCTTTCTTTTTATATTTATGTATTTATACTGCAGCCCTTAACATCTCAGTTACATTAACATCAGGCTTCATGTTCAGGAATCCTGAACAGTGAACATGTTTGCATTGCATTTGTACGAGTTGAGTTCGGCCTCAAACGCTCAGCTTGTCAGCTTGGTGTTACATTGGATATCAAACTTGAGACAGCGGAAGAAAAGCCCTCTTGGCATCAACCTCTGCAAGTTCAATAGAGGTTCATCATTAAAATTTAGACCTGAGCTGTCTTGCATCTGTATCCTGTCATCCACACGCAGTAGAAGCAAACCAAAGCAACTAGAGTACCTACACATATGGAAGGTAAATAGTTTTCACAAAATGCAGAATAAATTAAACCATATTTGTTATGGGCAGTGTCCCTGATATTTATAGGTAATTACTCAGAAAAATAACAAGATTAAGGATTGTCGTCAATTACTAAACATTATCTAATGTAATAAATGCAGGAAATTGAAATTCCAAGAAAGATATTGTGACCAAAACCCTGTTTTCACATCTTGCTTCAGTCACAATGTCATATCTTACTTTTCCTCCTGTGCGAACCCAACATTACAACCAAGATATTGTACCTGTTAGTTATGGCAACAAACAACCACAGCATGACTTATTACAACATTGATCCGTTCTCAAAGCTTCGGTGTACTGTATGTATTTATTTCACACATGTTGGTATGTGATAGCACCACAATAGATGAGCAACAAACTGTGAATGAGGCCCTTAATGATGAGGATGAGAGTATTGACCTAGAAGAGGGGACCGCATAGTAGGTGTGCTTTGCAATATGAAATTATGATACAGAGACGTGCTCAGTGTTCTTGCAGAAACAAATGTCTTCAAACTGTATTGTCAAACATCTCCAGCCATCAAAGAGTGCATTTTTTCATTATCCAAAACCATGTGAACACCGAGTGGAACTAAACAAAAAGACATCATCACTGTGTGAGAAGCAAAGATTCTGTCTGGTGTTTTGAGAGCAATACAAATCAACAAATTCCAGTTAATAGAGAGGAAGATTTACTGTGCCCTGACCTGTCTTCCCCAGTAGGAACAGAAAAATGCTGCGCTCTATCGACACTTGAAATCCCGTTTTCACTTCCAAATATCGTTTCCTTTTCTTTTTTTTTGCAATTTTTTCCCCGCGCAGAGGTCAGAGAGACTCCGGGAGTAGATGAAACATAATTGTTTATAATACATGGATATCACATACAGTATATTTTAGGCCCGAGCATATTCAATAATGTATTAGATGTACTGATTTTTGTGTCATTGATAGTCATATTCCGAGACAGTCTTTAAAACATCCTTTTTGCTCTGCCTTGTCAAAATTTAGTCCAGACCAGGAGAGCAAAATATTGGGAATATGTTTTGTCACAGAGACGGGCTGATCAAGGGATGATCCACATGAAAGCTTCGATCTTTCATTGATTTCACCTTTTTAAACTGTGTCTCTCTTGAGGGTGAGCGATTCAGGTTATGAGAAAGACACGGGTTAAAAAAGGATTTGCAAATTGACAGATGGATTGTGAAAAAACAAATGGAACTCATTATTAAAATGCCATTCCTAATATTTTGTAAACTCAGTGTTTATTAGTGATGCTGAGGTCCTAATTTGAACTGTCTCCATGCACACATCATATTACAAGACACAAGCTCACGTTTCCTTTTGGTGTAAGATACCCAGTACAAAGTGGGGACGTGTAACACATCTAGCTGCTTTGAAAAAAAAGTTGATAAGGGTTGATAATGATACGGAGCACTACAGTAGAAACTGTCATCATTTGTTCTTTTTTGTAGCACCTTCCAGTCTCACAAATCAAAACTCCAAACCAGAGGCTCTCCATTTGTCTCCAAGCATTTTGATCATCCTGCTTTATCAGTTTCAAAGACAATATTGAAAAAAGAAGAAGAGGAAAAAGTGTCACAGGAGCTCGGCAATTGTGACACTTGGGAGAGAAAAGATAGAGCTTCGATGAAGGTGTTCATTGTTGTTAAGCACCAAACATGTCTGTTTGTGTTCTTATTCTGCGCTTTGCTGATGCCGTATTCCATCTGGTCCACTGCTTTAAATAGGTGAATGCAATTTGTAAATGTTGACTTCTGTCAGGTAAGTTTTTGTGTGCTTTCAGCAAGTGAGGAAAAGAAGCATCTTTGAGTTGCAGCTATGCAAATTCATGCCACAAAACAACAATACATTTAGGAATCTCCCATAGATTATGGAAGTGCAGGAAATGTTGCGATTGTTGCACATGACATGCTGACAATTATTGTTATTTTACAGTGCACATTAATATAAACTGCATACTTGTGCTGTGTTGTCAAATGAATGGATGGGTTATTTTCATCTATTATTGGATTTAAACAAACTGTTTGTTGGAGAAACACAAAAGGGCTCCTGGAGGATAGTCAGACTGGTGAGCTGTGACGTTAAAGGGGGGAAAAGAATAGACCACTCTCACCCAAGTCCTCCTCATTTCACGTTACGACCATCACTTAAATTGATGCACAACCATTGACTGGGCAAATGTCCCGTAATGTGCTAACCGTCGTGTGTCCATTACAGGTGGATATGTGAGAGATGGAAATGAGGAGAGGAAATCATGTATAGAAGCTGAGATGCTAAGGAGGAGTAAAAAAGAAAACCCAATGATGTCAATCTTTTATTTAATTGTTATATATAGATATATAAATGTTAGAGAGAGAGAGAGAGAGAGAGAGAGAGAGAGAGAGAGAGACTTCACCACACAAGGATTGGGTGCAGTATGTTTATGAGCGTAGTATAATGATAGATTCACAAGCTGCTCCCGTTGGACCGTAGCGCCTCTGACCTTTGACCTTGAAATCTCCAGTCAGGTTTAATGATCCAATCCTCTCACACCCCGGAATATGTTACCATGGAAACATAGCCTTTCCCCCCAACTCATAATGCAGGAGAGTTCTCCATCCGTGTCTAATTCAGTCCCAAGCCAAGTCGGTGACCTCTGAAGAGATGTGTGCAGTCTCATCAGTATATCCACAGATACTGTTTGTCTCCCTCAGGCTGATGTTAGGATTTCTTCAGGTTAAATTTCTGCAGTTAATATAATTCACAGTGACTGTTACCCCATGCAAAACATCGTTCCCAGAAAACATTTGCATTACATGATTTAAAAAAAACAATAACGGGCACAGAATAACAATCTTCTGAGTCTATTATGTAAATGATAGTAAACTGTTGTTTTACTCTTTACACTAAAAGGTTGTTTCACCTTATTGCATATTTATGGGTTAATTATTTTAGGCCATATCCTTTAAGAGAAGATGTAATGTGAGTGAGATGTTGGCACATTGTTGTTCATACATAGTTAATCAAGTTTAATTAAGTATTAGACCATTTTAATTTGATCGTAATCATTAGTTCTAATGTCCTTTTGCACATCGCTGCACCATGACTAAAAAATCTGCATATTACAAATTCATATTCCGTTCAACATAAAATTAGAAGCAATACAAGTCATGGCCAGCTAAATGTTAACCAGATAAAGTTAACATTGCATGGATTTGGCTGTCCAGCTATTGCGAGGGAAGGAGGAATGGTCCCTTTTAATCAATGTGAGTAATATTTGTGTCTGTGAGCCGGGGACCGGCCACATTATCATGTCAAGTTACAAATTAAAATGCCAAGCCGCAAACAGACTGGGGGATATATCATGGCCATCTAAGTGTTCTAATGACATTCTTTGCCTGCCAGACAATTAATTCTATCAATCTGCATAACCTTTCCCAAAGCTCAGAAAACAATGGCATTTTTATGGGTCAAAATGAATGGAGTCCAACTGAAAAGTATGCTTAGGCAATCATTACATTATTTAACAAACGTACTTAATTGGATTTTGATGCCTGGGTGTCTGTTTCTGGAGCGTCTGGGCCAATGCGCTGACTCCAGCTTTGGCTAATTCAATAGGCTAAATGGAATCACTGGAAACACTCTGCAATCATCACTGCATTAGGACGCTCATTCCCATCATGTAAACATTGCTTTGAGCTCTTGCCATTTATCTTCTGGTCTCTCTGTCTCTATTTCCCCTTTATTTCCACCACTTCTCAAGACATTCTTTCATCCTCCGTTTAATGAAAGTTGAGGTTGAGTTCCGTTTTGGACTCAAGTGAATTCACAAAAAGCAATTTACCAAAAAGCTAGCACTTCTAGACGCATGAACTGCTTAGCTCCTCACTTTTCATAAATTAGGGGTGGAAGGCTTCCATCAGACCGGGTCTCAAAGGGATTGAGAAGGTGCAAAGCACGTCTGCCTTTAACGGAGGTGAAAAACAGACTAATTCATTAAGCATTGATCACTCCAAATGACAGCAAAGTGCTTCGACATTTAGCGGGCAAATAACTGACAAATTGGCACACAATTTTTGTACATTTCCAACTGTTTAATGGGTAAAGTATGGAGCAAAAAGGCAATAAAAATGTTAGCAGACAACCCGATGAACCCACACCCAGCCCATTACGCTCACCACTCCTTACGGCTAAATGCTCTTAATGTCTTAAACTGTGGGCAAGGGCTGCCCTAATGATGCATTTTGGTGAGTGTTTCTTACTTTTTGATCAAAATTACATGTTTTATTTGATTCTTTTGAATGCAGTTTGTAACAGGAGCCCCATTATGTAGTGGACGAATGGACCCATTATGAAGGGTTAGGCTGAAAGTACCTGAGTATGTATTTGAGTAAATATGCTTAATCTTGGATTGCCTAATATAATTTCGATCAACACCCTGTTCCAGCCTGTGAGATGATCACTGATATGACCTCATTATTGTGTTATCATCGGCTGGACTGCCCGCCTCGCAGACACACTCATGCACTCCCATTTCCAACTGCAGACTTACAAAGAAAAAGCAGAATTCAAGTCCATCAAATGTATGAAATGTGTTTGTGCACACACTGTATGCATGCACATAAACAATCACAGACATATAACTACTACTGATTCTGTATTTTTTTAACAGATTTAACCTTCGGCATACCTTTCGCTCAAGGACAATTAAAAGGGGTGAACACGGGAAGGCTGGCAGCCATCGCTGAAGGTTTGTGAATGTGTTTGTGAGAGCGGGTGAGGCTGGAGTGCAGCGAGATGAGCAGCGAGCTGACCTGAGCCGCCGCTCGACTTTATTAATCAAGGCAGGAAACGTGTACAACCTCTCAAGCTTGGCCTGAAGACTTTGCTCGGTGTCTTCCTGTGATATCTGCTTCTCCGTCTCAATGTTCTTTCTCTGTTTGTGTTGTTGGCCTTTTTTTTATCCTTAGTTCCCTCTCTGCCTACCGTACAATAACTGTCTCGCTCCCTCTGCCTCACATGCTCTGCTTATAAATTTTGTCTCTGAGAAGATCAGATAGCAGCGCAGGGATTTCAAAACAATACCTCTTCAACTGGGACTCTGAAGGGTGGTAATGATTTACAGCATTGTACCTGTGGAGACCCAAGAACTCCTGTGTCTTCATGATTCATCTCTTTCATCTTCTCATTTCATTGCCACAGACGGATTGATGCCTGGCACTGCTCCCCTTAAAACCTTGTTGTTGTTGTTGTTAAGCTAAGTTGCGCTCATTTGCAGTATTTTGTGGTTAGTCGTGATTACGTGTTTTCGGCTTCCTGTGGCTGTTTTATTGGTGCTTATCAAGCTTTCTTCGTGGTATTTTACAACCGTTGTGGTTGTGAAATGCTGGCTGCATGTGGTAAAGGCCATGTTTTCCATAAACCTTTGCTTCCTGTAACAATGAACTAATTCAACAATTACCTTCTCCTCGCATTGCTTTGTGTCTGTGGTGCACAGTAGCAGCATTCATCGTGTTGACAGGATGTTTCCAGTTAATTTTCTACAAACGAGTTGAACACAGATTCAGACGAAAAACTAAAAATTGTTGTAATTCCTTCCAACACTCGTTTTATTTAAATAGCCCGATAATTGTAATGTCTAGAAATCAACGCATGTATGAATTATTAGTATTTCAAGTACAGTTTCACACATGAACCCTTTGAGCTGAACTGTTACCCCTGCTGCTTAGTGCTGGATCTTCAACTTTACCAACTCCTTTTGTTTACAATTAACCTCAATGATAGCCTCAGTAAAGTAGATGGAATACAGCCTTGAAAAGTTGCTGTGTTTGAAACTCATGTGGCAGTTATCAGTGACTATTGCTCCTGCTGAATACTGCGGACATGATTTGAAAAGTATGCTGTCATAAGAATATGCAGAACTAGATTTAGCTGTGAAGTATATTTCACTTGGGGTCTCCACATTCTTCTACCAAATGACGCAAATAAGGCAGAGAAGAATGATTAATGTGATTGCATGAGTGATTGCAGGACTGCTTGATGGTTGGCCTCTTTTAATACAAAGTTTGTGACAAATAATGTATTTTTCCGTCAAAAGGAAAGGAGCTGAAGTACAGCAGAGTTGGGAGGAAAGTACCCAGACAAGTTGGTGCAATATTGACTGTGCCATCTGTGATGTGTGTGACTTCAAAGCTACAATTACTTTGAGCGGTTTTAAGACTGATACCTGCTCATGTTAAGAAGCAGACTCTCACCTCCGGAGAGCTGCCTGCCAGACGAGAAATAATTCATTTTTAAGAAACTGAGGCAAGGGCAAATTCTGCCGCGCAGCTCTCTTCATATCCATCTTCAAAGAGAACCAAGTTCCTATATGAAACAATGGAATATTTGGCTTCTTATTCATGTCATGGGGCTTTTTTGCCAGTGCAGGGTCCTTTAATTCCTCTATTGTTACTGACAGGCCCTACTGGGAAGGCCTAAGAGGCTTTTTGGACCCCACTGGACACTCTTAAACATAGACCAATCAGAATGCACAATAACAAGTTGAACATTCATTCCAGAACTGCAGGGATTTTGGTATCAGGATGATCTCCATCTTTAGAGAGACAATAAAAAGTCCCAAAGACATCCGCGGTGTTTCCACAAGAGGCCATTTTGTTCGCTGCAGCTGTTTCCTCGTGTCTCCTAAATGACAGCTTTGCTGCAGCCATTAACATGCATGCCACTGAAACAAGTATTATAGTTTAATTCCTACCATGAAAAGCTTCCAGGGGCATAAAAACGGAGCCACGATATGGAGGGGGGTGCAAAGACAGACAAGCTCCAGAGGCCTCATTGCTTGTGTGTTGCGTTGACTTAATGGCAAATGGATGTCATTGGAATTTTGAGCGAGGCAGCAAGATCTTATCGCCCAGATAAATGAATTAATATTTTACACTTCAGCTGGATTTTTTTTTCTGCGACAAGAAGGCGAGAGTTGAGGGGGGAGTCAAGTAAATTAAGAAAAAAGAAAAGAGAATGAGAAAGAATAGGAGAGAAATAAGAGCTTGGGATGTGAACTCTTCTAATGTTATTCAGAAGCAGTGAGTCATGTAAGAGAAAAGGATCTTTTCTTGTACCAGTCAAGGACATTATCTGCTCCTGCTAGCAGTTATTAGCATTAGCATTTATATATTCAATGCAATTTTGAGGTCTGGTGATACTCTGAGGGGTCAGGAGAGAAAAAACGAAATGAGGGAGTAAGGATAAAAAAGGTCTTTTCTCTGTGTGCAATTGGCGCTAACCAGGACAGAATAACCAATGAGGTAAGACACAAGGACATTTCATGCTGGAATTCAATCTGTGATCAGAGCTCAAATTCTCTCCATCAACAGGAGGAGGCCACACAGAGGAACAAAGCAGAACGAATAATGACAATTTCTGTATGGTCAAGGAATGAATGCAGTAGCCCCGATATTTTAAATCATCATTTTAAGTTTGAGCAACACATCATGCACTTATTTAGTAAAACATAATCATATTTTATACGCAGTGAGATAAGATCCACATTCTAGAGATGATACAGCTGTATTTCGAAGGAAATTGTTCGAGTAATTTAGAATTGACCGCTAAAGTGAGTTTCCCATGAAAGTAAAGTGGGGGAGGGATGGACAAACACACACAAAGTGTCTGGACCCCCACCCGAGAGCTAAAGCACTCAGGAAGGTTTGACGCCGTTAAAAGCGTCATCTGTTCAATTTAAAGACAATAAAGGGCAATCAACATGGTCTCTACCTTGCTGCATAATCGGGAAATTTGGGCCATAATGACGGGGAGAACTTTAAGATTCTTCTTTCCAGAGAAAGCCTTCAACACTCTTTAACAGAATATAAAGTTAGATGTTAAGTTGTTATTGGTTTGCAAAATTAAGTGATGTAGCAGTCAGGGAGAGCTGTATAAACTGGATATTACAGTTAGCAAATAAATGATTATACAGAGAATATCAAAAATAAGTATATAGACTTACTATGCTTGTATTCACCCTTCACTAGCCTCCTGGTTTTTATCCTTTGGAATTATTCTTCAAAAATACACATTCATCCCTATGATTGGCATTGTTATTGTAGACAGGCATTGTTTTAACCCAAGGTAAATGCTTTGCACTTGAACATGCCAATTCAAACGTCTAAGTGCAACCATACACTGCAGTTCTTTTGACTTGAAAGACAATAGCTAATCCCACTTCAGCGATAGCTGTGCATTTCATACCCCTATATCATTTTGAATTTGAATTTTCACTGGCAATGTGTATTAAGGAAGCTCTGAAGGCAAAATGAGCTTTTTCTGAAGAGACAACAGAGCCGAAAAGAAAGCTTTGTTACTAAAACAGCGTCCGTTCCTCATTTTTATATGGAGCAGAGACAGCAAGAAAGAGAATAAAGCGTTCTATACTACTATGTGAAAAAATCCTCGTTACAGTGCATGAATTCATCCCTCAGTGTTCCACAAAAGTCATCTAATCTTGGATATTATGACTCTCTTTATTCATATCATCTTTATGTTTGTTCCATGCGTAATTTGGGGGGCCCTAAGTGTCATAATTTGCCCCCCACCCTCCTAACACCCACCCACAGCCCACCTTGTCCTAGACAGTCATTGTGCAGTTGTATTAAGTGGTAGGGGGCAGAAGAGGAGGGGATGGGGCACAGTGAGGGAGGAGGGGCGGGGGGGGGAGGGGGGGGGGGGGCAGGGGCATATTCTCTTCTGAGGCTGACTTCGAGATTGTTATTATCATTTTCAAAGCATCAAAGCTTTCTCTCTCGCTTTCTCTCACTCTCTCTCCATCCAAGCTTAAAGAGATGAAAGTTTGCCTTTGTTCCATCCCCTGCTACATTACCTCTATGCATTAGGCCTCCTCTTTATCCGTGAAATTACCTTTTAGCTTTCTCATTCAGCGCAGGCAGTCTGCATGCGACGAGATGGCTCACACTTTTTCACCACATCATATCCCCCCTGCACACCTCTCTCTCTCTCTCTCTCTCTCTCTCTCTCTCTCTCTCTCTCTCTCTCTCTCTCTCTCTCTCTCGCCCACTTTCTCCCACCCTCCCTCTCCCTCTTCTAAAAAGGTTGTTGCATTTGCAGTTTGATTTTGTCTACACCTCTCTCTCTCACTCCCTCCACTTCATATAAGGTCCATCTGTCCCTTCATTATATGGTTAGTGTTGTTCTTTGATCGTTCTATCTCCAAAGCAAACACAGGGGTCCGTGTTGTTCCCCCATCACGCAGATGGCTCGGATATGATGGCTGAGATACTTCTATTCTCGCTGTTGTTCCGAGAGCCACTTCCACAGCCTCTTAAAGCGCTCTTTGAAGCTGACAGGAAGCTTGATCGTCATGCACCCAGCCCCACAACACACACACACACACGCACACAGACACACACACACACACACGCACACATGTTTTTGGTAATGGATGTTTTATCTATCGATCTGTCTATCTATCTATATAACTATCTATCTATCTATCTATCCACTTCGCAATTTAAGCAGCACACTCTCAAATCTTTGGACCAGGGGAAATTACTTCATACAGTGATTGTGTTTTTTAAAGCCACAATAAAATATAACTCTTATAGCTAACGTCATTACAAGCAATGGGAGGAAGTATTAGGGTCAACCAAATTAAGTCAATAGATTTAATAAATGCTTTCCTGTCTATAAAATGCTCACAGGAGTTTTTGCATAGCAAAGCAATACACGTGACTAAAAGTATTCTCCACTCTCATGAACTCATCTACAGAGTAGCACTTACTGGGTATTGTTTGCCCGCAAGACTTAATATACAAATGAGCAAAAGTGTAAGGATGGGGAGATACACACACACACACACACAGGCAGAGATACACACATATATTCTACACAGCTGGAATGACTCTTCGCAGACTAATGTAATTAATAGCTTTTTATCCATGTAGAATTTGAAATGAAGATGTAAATTGTTCGTTTAACATAGCCATAGGACATGGAGGCTTCTGCTGTCAAAGTCAATTACAGACTCAGCATAGTCCCAGACTTTATGAAAACCTAATCAAGATGGGGTCTGTGTGTGTGTGTGTGTGTGTGTGTGTGTGTGCGTGCGTGTGCGTGTGTGTGCGCGTGTCTGTGTGTGTGTGTGTCTGGACACAAGATGAGACATGGAGTGTGAGCTTGTACACATGCATCTGTGTGTAGCTTCTGTCTTTGAGAAAGTAAAATGTATTACACTGATTCAGTTATGCTGCTATAAAAATATCTACAAACCAAATCTTATCGACAGAGATAGAAGCTTGTTCTGTTATAGCCACTTTGGTGGAGGAGGGTTATCGTCTTGGAAAAGTTGCTTTGGTCTGTTTAATGTCAAATATAACTGAAGTGGGAGTATTTGTAGTTGTAAATTCACAATATTGTTTTATTAAAATAGACAAAACATGACATCAACCAATGCTAGAACAAAATTTGAGGAAATAATTCACCAGAGATGGAATCCTTGAACTGATGTACTGTGAAAAAAGTTGAAATATACATTGAAGTTCAGACAGTGATATATGCATAATTACACTTTCTACATTATTAACTTAATGTAACTACAGCAGAAATGATTAGTCAATTAACTGATAGTAAAGCAAATTAATTGGAAACAAGTCATTCATTAAGGAAAAATTAACTAAATTCACTATTTGCAGCTTCTCAAATGTGAATTTTGCAAATGTTATAGTCTCCTAGAATAGTAACAATGCATTTGGGTTTGGAACTTGAACTAAATGTACATTTGAATTTGTAACCTCGGGCTTAGACATTCTGTGATGGACATTTTGAGATATTTTTGTATAGCTCGGACCAAGCCGTTTATTGGTTTTATCAAGGGAATAACTGATTATGAAAACTACTGTTAGTTGCAGCCCTTGCTGTAGCTTTGTGCTCAACAGGGTCAGTTTTACTGAATGACTTCAATTCATCAGTGCATAAAGCATACATGACTTATTTAGTTTTTAACCTTTCTGATCCTCAACCGTCAATCATTTACCAATACACCACTATTTATTTCTCAAAAAGTCAAAAACAGTCGTGAAAAATCCTGTCAAACTTTCTAATGCAACTCGTCGTGCCAACGGACAACTGACACAAATTCTGTTGACAGAACTCAAATACCCAAATGAGCTCAGTGGAGTAAGACGTGCAGACGGAGGTTTGTTTGTGTGGAAAGTCATTTATAAACGCCAAGGGTAGCCATTCATGCTCAATGATTTAGGACTTTCAAAACACATTTCTAGCTCATTTGAATAATAATGGTCATAAAAAACATTGCCTTAGGCGCAGCATGCATACATCAAGCAACAACAAATGCCTTCTGAAGTTGTCGAAAGGCCCACATACACGCAAAACAATTAGGACACACAACTTAATTTGCGAAGGCTATGTTTCGGTGTTACGCCGTGCTCATTTTAATGAGGTTGAAGGCTGTAGTGTCCTGTAGTTTGTGCTGCTGATTGATTGACTTTTGCAGATTTATACAGATACCTCGATTAAACCTCACTATGTGTTTGTGGTTGTACACATTTGTATACTTAAACATGCACACACAAAAACACATTGTCCTGCCTTTGGTTTTCTTACACTGGACTTAATCGCACCAGGTAGATGATGATAAGACATTCAAACACCCACGTGCAGGCACTCACACAAAGCTGGATCAAACAAACCGATCCACTTCAAACAGATGACCTCATGATTGCCTTACATCAAAACTAGCATGCAATTAAGGCTGAGTAGCGTTCATCAGCCTAGACTCGCTTTGTCCAGAGGCTTTTCATTGTCCAGCACGCTTAGCAGAAAACATCAGTGTAGAGAATCAAAAGATGAGTACAATTACATTGCCAGTCTGTGGGAAAGAAAAAACCTCAACCCTTAACTTCTGAATAAAAAGAAAATTTGATTTAACCATAAATTCTTGCCTTGCAGCTGGCTTGACCCAAAAGACATAAAACATGGGAAATAATGTCAGAGGGAACTGCAAAAAATAAACTCAAGCGTATGGTATAATAAAACTGCTCGTAATGTGATTGAGTGTGATTGAACAGTTTCTTAACATACTGTAAATGCCTTATAGTTGCACTCTTTATAATACTATAAAATGTTATATTTTAATCCTTACTTATGGTATATACACAATTTCCATTTCGACTGATCTATTGCTGGAAATGTAACACACCTTGACACACATTAAAACACTTTGTAGAGATCTTATTGCACAACGTGTATCTTTTTTTTCTCAAATGAATATACTGCAAGCATTACAGATACTAGTCAAAAAGCTCTTTCGAGGATCACCAGTAGATGTATTTGGTTGACCTGGCCAGTGTCAATACTGTTGAGTTGGCTTTAAATATTGGATATTTCATTGCAGTGTTGCTGAGCTGTTTTCTTCGTGGTAAACCACTTCCATCTGGTCCTGCAAGTGTTTCCAGTAAGTGTAAATACAAGTTCAACTCGACTCATTTTCCCCTTAAGAAACACGTAGAGTTTTGTCGGGAAACATTGCATTTATCTAAATAGAATAGCCAACTGATTTATTTTTGTTTTGACCAAGCTTGTCATCTGTTTTACATTGATTTACAGAAACATACAATTTGGCCTTTGCAGCAATTTACAGTATTGTTAACCGGGAATTTTTGAAAGTCTGTGAAGAGCATCTCTAACCATGTTAGCATTTTAAATATGTTAACAATATGTACAAAAGGAATGTTTAATGTATTATAACTACATGCTAAATGTATATTAGTTTTTGTGCCACGTGGAATAAAAGAAATGTGACATAATGTGAGTAGATCGGGGGAACAAGACACAATTGCAAGAATAATCCAGTTTCCACAAGAAAACATGGTAACTTGTTAGCCGGTGGATGCTGCACACTTTCATAAGGGTTGAGCTTGAATCACAGAACAATATGTTCCTCTTCCATAGCTTGTCTTACTCAGTGGCCTCACTGATTAGCTTTTATTGTTTGTGTAACAATGAGACCCACACATTGTCTGTCTCCACTGGAGACCATGTTCACCATCCACACACTAGCCTACATGCATGCACACATGAAACAACTTGCAGAGACACACGTACACTCTTTACGCATAGAGGACAATACCCACCGCAGCCTAGGTGGAACTGACACAAACAAACACGCACAGCTCACTGACTAAAAAAGCTCCCAGCAAACAATGCAAAGTGAAAGATATTAATATTTAAATAGATCATTTGCAAGATTGGTATAATTAGCAGCTCATATTCATGTATTCACTTCAGGGATATCACATTGAGACATGTCTACTTATTCAAATAAGATGCAACATGTCACAGGGTGCATATATGCAAATGCACATATGCCGCTAATTACACATTGCCTGTCACAAAAGGAGAAAGGCTTTCAGCAAAAATGTTCAAAGTTTTCTATGAACTGTTCAACCAGGCTGCTCAGGCTGCTCAGGTCTAATTAAAACATGCATGTCCCCAAGGCCTTATCAAAGCGCTGTAGAAATATGTACATCTCAAATAGAGTAAAATTAGCTAAATAAAGGACCTCCCTGGTGCTTTTGTCCCTCTCACATCCAAGGCTCTGCACTAACAAACTTTATTTCTGATTGATACTGATAGTCCACCGCAGGGATTTGAGAATATTTTGACCTGAGGCGGGAGACTTTTATTTTGACATCTCCTCCCCTGGCACAATTCCAGATTGGATAATGCACTTGACACTTGCTGCATTGAAGGCTGTTGTGATGGAGATTGTTATTTCAATGAGGTGGGAGTGAGAGGTAAACCTTCCAGGAAGTGTTTTCTAATTAACCAAAATGATTTGGCCTTAAGGGTTGGCTAGTGACAAATTGTACATTGTGTTCCACACAAGAGTGGGAGCAGTGTTTTTATTTTTAGGCATCAAAGGTAATCAAAAACTGTTTGACTTTTTACAATTGTCCCATAACTTTTGCCTGATTCTCACTAAGAATATAATTGCATTATAGTTTAATTTGATGTAAAAACGACTGGGAATCATTAATGAAGTAAATATTTAAAGGTGCTGAATATAGCATTGGGAGCATATGTAGTTCCTCCACATAGCGCTCAACATGGCGTCTCAACATGGCGTCTCAAGAGCCTGGCAGCTCGCAGCTAACGGTTCTAATGGTGCTGACAGAGCTAACAGTGCTAACCGAGCTAATAGTGCTAACAGTGTTTAGGGGGATCTGGAGGGTGCGGCTAGCGTTCAGGCTCGCGTATGATTCGTATCATTATGGGGCCACGGACCTGAGCGAGCCAGTGGTGCAAGTTCACGTGCAGTAACATGCACTTAAAGGCACGCAGGCCGAAGCTTCGATCACAACACACACAGACGGAGAGTGACTTCATTTTCTATCTTTACAAAGTAAATAGATGTTTGATGTTGCATCGATGCTCCTACAATCAAATTTAGCACCCTTAAGATGATTAGAAGTTATTTTTCTGTCCAAATATTGACAACTACACTTTCCCTTAAACAGCAGCAGCAAGGCTAAAGTCCATTTCCTTGTCAAAACAGCTACTTAAGCGTTAGTTCATGTGCACAAAAGCATGGTTGACGTAGTTATTTCTAAACCAACTATGGTGAAAACAGCATCAAACTCTCACCGTTTCCCTTTCTTAACTAACCATTCTGTTTGATCGACACGCACATGAGGCTTTAAAAGGCTTTTTCACATTTTGTGGATTAACAGACAGTTTCAAATATGCTTTTCTAACCAATGAAGAAAAAAAATCTCCTGACAGGTATAACAAATGCAATCTGTCAAAAAATATCATTGAAAAGAACATTTAGTGTCTCACTCTCTGGCTTTCAAATACATATGCATACATGTTGACACACATTTACATGTGCACACACAAACTCAAAGGCTAAAGCACCCATTCTGGATAGCTCAGAGTGCAGAGCTGTCCAGAAGCCTGTCTTTGTGAGGAAAATGTATGCAGCTCAAATCAAAGTGATGTTGCACACAGTAATCTTTCTCTATTAAGGATGTCACATTTTGCAATCTTTTCGCAATTGCGGCCTAATATCCTTTACCACTCCACTGCTGGGCTGGTGAGCTTCTGCAAGCACGCATACACACATACACTCACTGTCTCATCACACACATCCACGGTGCGTAGGCATCCCGTTGAAGGAGGCAGTCATGTGTGTCTTTTAGATAGGAGTTGAGAAAGCCCTTGATTAGGACGGGAAGTCATGTGTGTAAAATTCACACTTTTTACTACCACTGTCTCCCCGTACATAGCGAAGGTAGTGTGTTTCTGCATGTAGCACACACATCTATAGAGATCATAATTAACTGACATAAATAGTAATATAAAATTAATCACACGCTAACAGTGAATTCCTTTGTACCTTTTTAAAGTGAGCTCAGTTCTAATTTCGGGGTAAAATAATTATATCCGGAGCTGTTTTTGAAATGAAAGGCCTTGCCTCTGTATGAAAGGCAAATTATTTACACTTGGTTTGTTTCTGATCATATAATCCAAAAAGGAGACCCAACAGTCTTGTGAACAGGAGATAAAAGTCTCTATTGTCTAATTCTACTGATCTTTCTCAGGTGAATTTAGATTTTCTTTCTTTCTGTTTTATGATTAAAATCCATTAGCTCAGCAATGCCCTGCTTCCCATTACAAATTCCCCATAGCATGCTAATGTTGACCAGTGGCCACCTCCGCTGAAGCAAGAAGTTTAGCATGCGCATTTTTATATATTCATATATTTTATACATTATTTTGTAATTGCATTGGGTAGGAAATAAATTAACTTCAAATTAAGAAACGCCCAGACAATGTTCCTCAATTTCTTTCATCCAGCTTGAAAGTTGCGTGGAAGGAGTGATAAAAATGGAAAGATCAAGGAAGCTTTTACAGTTGAGAAAAAGTGAGGGTCACCAATTACTCAAGACACAACATGTTGTGTGACTGCATTATCACATTATGGACTATTGATGTGACTGTCACTGGGGAAATTGCCATCTCTGCCTGTTCTGTGATGGATTGCTCCCTGATTGCTAACATGAAATTGGTCAAAAGCCTTTCCTCCTTGATTCACAGGGACTGAAAACAAACACCTAAGATTTGAAGATTATGTTTTAGATAAAGTATATTACTCAGCTATCAGCATGATTTAGCCTGCTGGGAACATCTTTGCGTATCGTTATAATATATCATTTCCTTTTTGTTATCTACAGGAATACTAGATGGAATACCAACTCTTAGCTAATGGCCCAATGCAACGTAGGGTGGTTTTGTTTCCCACATTGACTATATTTCTACCCATGCTAGTAGTATGACTCTATTGATAGCAATGCTAATTGTTTGGTTGGGTTGTTACTTTGATTTTGTACAACTATTTGTGTTTCTCAGAAGATGAATCCCACTGACTTTGGCAAATCATTGACCTGTCCCC
>NW_027175909.1:8332500-8347500 GCF_023055335.1 Clinocottus analis
TGTACACATTTAAGCACCTGAACAATAAATAAATAGCTCAATCTCTTCTTCGTTGTTTTATTTTGGCAGGTACACAAAAAAACACCAGGAGGGAGACCGACAACCTGGTTAACCCAGCTGAGTGTGTTGTGCCTTCCTGCTCTCTATACTGTGTACAATCACAATAAAATAGTTTTCTTTTCTTTTTCTGTTACTGCTGGCAACGAGCAGAAACCAGTCATTTGATTGGGGCTTTTAAATATGACCTACTGAACAGCATTTCGTGCACAACTGCAATTTACATTTAAAAAAGTATATAATCTGTGATCTCTGGGCCTTTTGGACATCTCAACCATCTTACACAACATTCTTTAAGGAGCTTCATGAATGTGACTAATGTTATAAGAGGTTTTTATGAACATGATTTTGAACTGATGACTCCAGTTGTAACATGTGGTTTAATACAATTGATTTCCACATGATCTATATCTGGAATTAGTGTTGTCAGTTTTTCGTCAAATCCCAAATATGTCATCTTGAAATCCTTTTAGTGTGAGCTCTGGACTGCTTTGATAAGATGGTTAATTCAGATCCTGCATGGAGTACAGTACAGAAGTTTCCAAAAGCGCTGTTGTCCTTGTCCACAATAAAACCCATTGAGGTAGTTTTCAGATTCGATCCGCGCTGGAGACGAGATGGTTCTGGTGTGAAAAATGCCGGCAGAGTGCCAAAAACAAAGAGAAAACATTTTAAATGTAGTTGGCGTAGTATAGACAAATTGTAATACTTGTGGCTCTGCGACCTCCAAAACCTTGTCTCTCTTCCTCTGCATGTCTTTCACACACAAGCCTTCATTCAAACTGCATGTGCATTTCTCCCTCTACCTTCTGTGAGAGTCTCTACCTCCTCCCTCTGGGCCCCCGGCCAGACGCTTCTTTTCATTTTCCTCAGTGAGAGTAATGAATCACACATGCACACACACACGCAAACACACACTTTTGCATTTACACACTCACACAAACTCCCCTCTACTTAAGACAGTCAATCCCAGCTTTTACCCTCGCCGGGTCACCACTCTAGTCCCTCGCTCGCCTTCTTTTTCAAGTCCTTTCTCTCATAACCCTTTCCATCCTGGCACCTCCCGCCAGACACTCAAAAGCAAAGAAGAACGGCTGCCAAAGTAAACAGGCTACATACATACAAACACGCGCACACCTTGCACGTTTGTGCTCACATGACCCTTGCTAGTGCACAAACAGAACTTCACACTTGTGTAGCTGTGTGCACACGTGCTGTACACGACTGTGTGCAGAACTTCACGGTAAGGAAAGAGGGGATGAATAACAATGATTTTCGTTAATGACTATAGATTAAATTATTCAACTAATCCATTGGACAATCGTTTGGATAGTAAATCAATCATTTGTCAATAGTCAAGCAAAAATGTGTTTGATAATTTTTACCGTTTTATAGTTATGAGAAAGTGTTTGGCATGCTTTTCTAGTGTGTTGCAAATGGGCTACAACTGCATTGTGTTGGGCATCCCTGTGTTGCGTTAGGATAACAAAGTATCCCTAAATTCTTAAATGCATTCATATATTTGGTTTTCACACCGTTTTACTTTTAAAAAACGTCAGCCTGAAATCTGGGGATGTAATAGGCAGATTCACCAAAAATTGCTATTGGACTTTGTATCTAATTAAACTAAATACAACATGTATCTCATATGAAATCTAATATTTGTTTCTAAGGTGTGAAAACTTTTCTCATTAAGAATTACATAAAGCTTGGTTGTGTAGACACACAGAACTTTCCTCGTCTCCATCTGTTGCATGCGCACACACACACCCTGTCATTCAGCCTGATTAGTGAGCTGACCTGCAGGTCAGGGTGGATCTGGCTCTGATGACTGCTGACCGGCAGCAGGAACTACCTACCTTCCTCCTCCTCTTTCTTAACTCTCTCCTCCTCTCCCGTCTTTACTTTTTCTTCTCTTCTCTCTGTTCAACCAGATGTCTCATATCAGGAAGTGGCTACTCTGATTACTAAAGCCACATCTTACTCCATCAGCTCTTCTGCACAAAAAAACATCTATTTTCTACTATGGGACCTCCTGACTGCAGCTACCGGCTTTCTCTACTCCTCCGTCACACCAATAGCTTAGCACAATGCTCCTCCTTTACACTGGTCACACTTAGAGCAGAGTTCCATGTTACGTGCACATACATACGTATGTACGTATGTATGTATATGTATGTATATATATATATATATATATATTCTCAGAGAACTATATTCAAATAGTATAGCTTTGGAATTGGTGTAAAGAGTCAATGTATCAAGACTACCATCGAAATACCTAAAATGATATCCAGCCATGTGTGTGCACGCACTCTCGTGCGAATTCAGGTGTGTCTTAGTGTGTGTTCGTTCAACGTCATGTGTGTGAGCCCATGTGCTATATTTGTTAGTGTGACAGAGGATGGGTGAGAGAGGAGGAACAATCTCGCCGTGTAACTGGAGCTGAGTGGGAGGAGCTTGAAAATATCACGAGTGCTGACCCTTGACCTCTCTGTGGGACCAAGGGGGCGTGACCTATCCATTATCTCCCCCTCTCTCTGACTGACAACCCCTTCCCCCCACACCCTCTCACACCCCGCCCACACACACACACACACACACACACACACAATTGCCGTACCTGCTGGCGAGGCCTCGGACTGGGCGATCAGTGCCGCCATGGCCGAGTTGGGATTCAGCCTGTTGCCAAACATGTGGGAGGGAGCGAGGTTGAAGACCGATCCTGGCAGACCACTCACCTGTAGACCGAAAGTAAGCCACAATAAATCATAGTTCTAAGTCATTTAAGGAGCAGTCCTTTGTAGAGATATGTTTTTGTGTGCAATTATTGAACAATTAGAGATGGACAGGAAACAACGGAGGAGTGAGAAGTACGACAAGTTGAGAAATGAACATCAAGAAGTACCTCAATTCTTAAACTGCTTTGATAAAATGGTAGAAATATACATATGCATTTAAATAAGTTGCTATTAAATTAGAAATAATTTCATGATTTTATTTTTACTCATACATTTTTGGTTAATATGACAAAACATTTTTAAATGTTCATTACAAATTCTCAGGTCCCAATAGTGCAAATCACAAATTAATTCAAAATGGCTAATGATAGAAACAGATTAAAAAAATATATTCTCACGGGCTGAGAATTTTGGTGTTTATGTTTGGAAACTGACCCACACGATTAATTGATTATCATAAGTGGTGATGATTATTTTTCTGCAGTCTTTATGTCTATAGTTTTTGCTCCATATATTTATTCAAAAATAAATACCATTAAAGCAATATTATCTAATTATTTAAATATCATGTTGAATAGTAACATGTGTTTCTTTGGTGTGAATTCTACAGTGACAATAAGACACTTTATTTGTATTACATTTTTAGGAAGGTCTGACGAGCATGTTATTATGCAATCTAAATCTGAGAGTTTAAATTCCCTGATATTCACTATTGATTCCACTTTGTGACAAAGCATCTACATATCATTTCATGCCTTTTAAGCTTATTTGAATTTGAGAAAAAAAAATTTGATCCGACTGTGGATTTGACAATATCACCAAAAAAACATGGATATATTATAGATCCACGGCTCATTATTCTTTTACCAACACACACACATGCACACGGGGCTCAGGGTGCCTCGACACCCCGACAGTACGCTGACATGCTGACAAAGTGTTTCTGATGCATAGAGTTTAATCCAATTAAGGCATTTCCCAAATAAGGACCGCGGAGTAACGGGTGGGGTAAGAGGGAAGAGAGAGAGAGGGTGGAGCATCAGGAAGGGAATCAGGTTTTCTATAAGAACAAAATGGCTGACTGTTTTGGTGAAAAAGCTACAACCAAGTAAATGACACAACAACAAAACTTTTTTTAGTCACTAGAAGTTGCTCTTCCACAATTTGTTTGGAAGTTCCAGGAGCTCTGTAATTATATGATCAAGCTTAAAAGCCTTATAGGATGTTTTTATTATTATTATTTTGTGCATAGAGTTTTTTGTTTTGAAACACAATTTCATAATGAATTGATGGGACAGTTTAAGAGAAGATTTAAATAGTTGTTTTTTCTACACTTTCTGAAAATAGAGGCTTAAAACAAAGAAACATTGTTTTTGCGAATGAGCAGAAAACCGAACAATCTGTTTAATCAATAACCTTAACAGCAAAATGTTCAAAAGGCAAAGCTTCAGTGTGCACATGCTAAGCCTGAATTTGTGAAGCTTCGTCTGCCTTTGCGATGCATCTATTGGATGCACAGTAATTCCGATCCATTTGCAGAGATTTAGGGTGCAGAAACTAGAAAGCCATTATCTCCTATTACAAAGTCATGGAAGGGGTGCGTCTAAAATAATAAAATCTGGAAAACATCCTGGAAATTCCCATCACTGTTAAATGTTGAAATCAAAAAGGGAGAACCTGTACCGTCCTTCCATTCTTCCACCGTTTCCACTCCCCTCCCCCCACCCCATCCTTTGGTGCCATAATCCGGCCCCTTTTCCCATCAACATTCATTTTTCATTTTCATTCATTTTTCATTCAAAGTCTCTCTCGCACTCCCTTTCTCTGTCCTGGGCTGATGGCCAATAACAGTAGGCCAAGAGCCTGCTAGCCGACTGAAAATAGAAAATGGTCTCCGTGTCCCTCAGACGCGCACACGCGCACGCACACACACACACACACACACACACACACACACACACACACACACACACACACACACACACACACAGGAGGAGGCCTGTTGGCATCCTTCTAGTTGCGTAATTTCTGTAGACTTCATTTAGAGGGTGTGTGCGTCTCAGATGTCCAGATGTGTGCATCACAAAGCAACAGAAAGGGGAAAAAACATTTATTTCTCTATTAAAGTCTTTCTCCCTCTGGCTGCTCTCTTTGGGTCTATTTATCTCTCTCAAACTCACACAAACTAACACAGCTACAGTCCAAACTCAACTATACATGCTGCAAACAGGCGTGATATCCTGTGCTTCCCTGGGCCTCTCGTCCTCTATAATATGTGCTGAACAGAGAGGAGCGGGGCAAGATGAAGGCCAGGCCAGCCAATTCAAGGCATGAGTGCCACCACCACCCCCCCATTTCCCCCTCACACACATACACACACGCACTTGCCCCGAACCCTCTCTCCCTCCATCTATTCCTCCATCCCCACTGTGGTGCTTGTCAGATGTCATTACATCACAGGACAACGGAGGGAGAAAAAGAGAAATGGATGGGGACAGAAAGAAGGAAGGTCGTGGGTGAGAGAGAAAGGGAGAGACAGAGAGAAACAGAGGTGGCAAGTGGACACGGGAGAAAAATGGAGTTGGGTGGACAGAGACAGAGCATGGTCTTTGGGGAGGTTTTGAAAGGATGGACACTGGGGTCAGTGATTGAAGATTAGTTTTTTTTGGGGAGGACAGTGATTACTGGGAGGTTGAGCTGATTGAATTAAAGTCAATGCCCTCACTTACGCATATAAGCTTATTTAAGCCAATGGGGGAAACACGAAAAACACTTTGAGGAAAAGCAAAACAATTGCATCCTTTATTCTGAAAATCACTATAATTTGTTTGGATCAGGAAAAACCTGTTTTACTGTTACTTATATATCCAGGGTTTAAATGAGAATGTTTGAAATGAATTGAATACATTTTTTAAATTTAATTAGGCAAAAAAATCTGATATTTCAATTAAATCTTTAAAGATAAAACGATTTTTTTTTTTTAAATGTTGTGCTCTGATTGAAAATGTAAGACCTTTCACAGTTGCCCCGTATAAAATCAGCAACTAAATAACTCGCTGAGAAGAAAACAATCGCTACAAGGCCAGGACACAAACAATTCACACACAATTAACACAGAGTAGATTAATAATAGTGCTGAGAGATTTGGTGCGAAAGACATTTAATTAGTGAGTATTGGTTTATTTGTCTTCCCACAGTTTAGCTGCACTTCAGCTCAAAGATGCGAGCGATGTGGATGAATTGCTGCTGAAAGGAGAGAGGGTGTGTGTGTGTGTGTGTGTGTGTGTGTGTGTGTGTGTGTGTGTGTGTGTGTGTGTGTGTGTGTGTGTGTGAGAGAGAAAGAAAAGAAAAGAGAGAGAGAGTAGTGGAGTGTGTTTAATGAGCATGTATTTTCATGTATGCGAGTGTGCGGAGGGCATTAAGAGTTTTTAGCACAGTTTAAGTGTTTGGACTCACGTGTGTGGAGGCTGTGCTGGTTAGGGGAGCGGTGGCAGTGAATGGAGAGAGCGGAGCTAGTGAAGGTGTGGGTTGCTGTGACAACTCAGAGCCGGCTCCGCCAACGGTGACCACTCCCGTGCCCGTCGATGACCCATCCGCACCAGAGAAAACACCTGTGGAGGAAACAGAGGCAACAGACTTTAACAGTGTTGTCTTCATCTCACACTGTATCTAAATAATGTCATAAAACAACGATTTGGAGTAATACCGTTTAAAAGTAACTATATTTATTAAAGTATGAAAAGCACTGGTGTAGTAAAATCAATGATGGCTGATTTCCAATAAGCCATTTCAGATGGAGCAGCCTGGTGTTGTGCATGCTGGCTAAAAGGAGATACATTACTGTGATGGATAAATTATTGAGCTAAGGGAACATCGGAAATGTACTTTTCAACAAAGTACAGAACTTCTGACTTTAACCAAATAAATGCATGATTAATACAATCAACAAATAAAATGCATAATGAAGTATGTAGGCTTGCCCGAGTACGTGGTCAGATAACTTGGTTTCTTCACGATTGTAAAAACTCCATCAGTTATAATAACCGTAAGTGTATATAAATACACACACACACAAATCTGACGACTCAAATCATTCACAATAAGCTTTTACAAACAAACAATGACGGGAGGAAAATCAATGAACAGTTTATCTCCAAATTTGTTATAATACGGATGAAACACAGTTTATTCATCTTATTTAAAATCCTGATTATTATATTGTAAAATATACGTAAAACATTGTTGCTCCATTTTCATACACCCAAACGCATTCTCTTATCTCTTTGCTCTCTCCCCATCCCTCCCCCTCATACCCCCCTGTGCTCGCCCACTAACCAGGATAAGCCCTGCCCCCCTTTGACCCCAGCAGAGGAGGGGGGATGTGTGTGTGTGGGGGGGCACAGGGCCCCTCAGCCCCACAAAAGCCTGAATGGCTCAGGGCAGCACACATTCACTGGGGGAACAAGAGATCTTTGTGCCGGGAGGGGAGGGGTGGAGGGAGAGCGAGGGAGAGCAAGAGCGAGGGAGAGATAGGAACACTGGATGGGCCTACATACTATTTATAACACTTTGTAATATGCACCAGAAAAATTGATACCCAAAGCAGGGCAGCCGTGACTCAGGGGGCACGAGCTCCTGCAAGATTTCTAGCAGCTGGATTAGAGGCCAAACCAACAGTTTATCAGAGTTTAGCTCATGCTATTGATGAAATGAGTTGCACACAAAAGGGATGGTGCAAAAACCGTAATGGGGAAAAAAATACAGGCTCATTTGAATTCATATAGATTTCATGATGTAAGAATATAGAAGTTATTAAATGTTGCAAAATTTGACACCATTTGAAAATCTATGTTTGCTGTGTGCTCCACAAGGAATGTTCGAATATAAATTAGTTAAATACTGTTATTTATTTTTTTATCATTTTTAAGTGAAAATTGTCTTGTTGCAACTCAGGTTATCTCTCACACGCGCACACGCACACGCACACGCACACACACACACACACAGAGATCAATAAAATTAAGACCCCCAAAAGAACAATTGCCACCATCGCCTGACCTTCCTGTTCCTCTTCCCTTCCTGCCCAGTACATTTGTCACCTTCAAACATATCCACCTTGATTAGTTCAAGCTGGTATTATCTCCACAGGAAATCTACGTTGTCTATTTAGGCCGGGTTAACACCAATCTAAAAACCAAGAGGGAGGCATCACACTCTGTGTTGTGATTTACAACTCGCTTTAGAGGGACTTTTCCATCTTTCTAGGGGCTGGGGGCTTGTTTTTGTGAAAAACTGTAGGGAGTCATTTAATCATGTTTACAAGATGGAACTGGAGACAAACATTGAATGGCAGAAAGATGTATTATTTTGAGAATTTTCGAACACCAAAGATAACCAGAAACGTATTCAAACATCACAGCAATGTGCAGAGGGAGCAGAGCCACATTGAGGGCAGTCAATGCAATTGTGTGTGTGGGATAGTGTACTTATGGGTCTGTATGCATGTATCATAAAATGTATGTGGATTTGCCACCAATTGCAAATCCACATACATTTCGTGCAAACAACCCAATGTTATAGTTTCTCCAATTATGAGCAGTTAGGATTCAAACTGAACGACTGTAACTTCAACTGAAAATATTTTAACCATATTCAAACTTGGTGCAGTTTACTGAGGAGGAACACATATTATCATGTACATGAAAGAGCTGCCATTTTAAAATTGTTTTTCTCAAATGTTCAGATGTGTTGTTCGAGATTTTCTGTATAAAACCTCAAACAACACATCTGTGTGTGTGTGTGTGTGTGTGTGTGTGTGTGTGTCTTGCTTTCCTGAGCTTTAAGTGTTTAACAGTCTTTGTTTTGGATGAATAAACATATTTTTAAAGTTTAATCCACCACAGTGCTACACTTGATAAATACACTAATCAAACCTATATTAAAAAAAAATCGTCAAACATCAGTGACCACAATGTTTTTTTTTATTCATCCAATTTTCAAATAATTCCTTCTAATAAAAAGATTTAGGGGTTTATGTTTTAAGTTTAATTTGGCATTCAAATTAAGCTTGTTCAAATGAAAATAAAATCATGTTCACTGAATATTTGTTTGGTTTTCACAACTTCCCCTCACATGTTTTGACCAAGCTGCTGATAATTAAGGTTTCATTGGGATGAGGAAAAAACTGCTTACAGCTGAAAAAATCTTTGAAAAATAAATAAATATTAAACACATATAAATGAGCAAATAAATAAACATCAATCAGCGTCTTCCGCCGTTTTACTGTTATTTTACACACACACACACACACACACACCCCCCCCCCCCCCCCCCCGCTGGTCTGAATAAATTCATGTCCATCCAACAGCTTTCCTCCCCCACACACCAAACCCACTAGCTCGTCCATCCCATCAGTGACCCCCCTGCCGTCAAACATTAACCTAACCAAAATCTAACCCCCTGCCTCTTCCGACCCTCAACACATATCTATCAGGCTAACTATCTATCCATCAGCACGGTGTAGTCAGCAGACAGGATGGGGGGGGGGAGAGATAAACGCTAAGAACCTCCCCATTACTGCCCTGCATTAACCCTCAGCTAAATATTTACAGTAGGAAGAAGAACACACAGTTCTCAGACACACACAGAATGCAGAGCCATACAAAACCAACCAGATGTGGAAGGAAATGCGGCCGCTGCTGTTGGGAAAAGCACAAGCTCCCAAAACCAGGATGAAGGTTAAAACACAAACAAAATGACCTTTAACCACCAATACAGCCAATAAGTATATCCACAACGCAAACAGCATCGGTCCTTATGACTTAATACAACTTTGAAAGCGTCACCGAATATCAATATTTCGGGATCGACAATTCATTTGAGGTTTTGCAAAAATACAATGTGAGAGCCAAATGTCAAATTGGTACATTTACGTGGTTAATAATGTAAATGTTTTCTCACAGTAACAGTAAATTATATATTGCTTTTTTATCAATTTACGTCAATTCACAATCAACCGCATTAAATTGGGGATATTAATGAATTTATAAGATGGCTTAAAGGTATGATGACATTATACAATAACTTAATCTCTTACAAGCTGACAAAGACCATAATGCTACTTTTTATTGGTTTGTTTTCCATACCAAGCAACACATGTTAAAATCAGAATCACTATATTGTTGTACTTATTTTCAGCAACATAAAGAATCATACTGCGATGAGGAAAAACATAATTATTACTGATTAATGAAGTCCACTACTGCTCCAATCCCTTTGTCTTGTATTTGTCTCATTTATTAGAGGTTTTGAAGGTTACGGACAAACAATTTACCAACATGAAATAAATCACTTTGAAGATTGTGAGCTGATAGTAGTACAACTAAAACAATTAAGAAGATTCATATTTTAAAATTACGAATAAGCAACATTTAAAAAAAAAAAAAAAAACAGGCTCAGTAAAAAGAAACACAGGTCTCTTTAGTAAATATCTTAAAGAATAGGAAACATATTGGTGATTGGATCAGCTGATCCTACTGATTAGTGATGGATATTAGCCTGATTATAACATGTATTGTCTTTATTTGCATTTGGAACTAAAGCATGTACACATGTGCATATACACAATATATGCATTGACTTGGGAACTATGCAAACACACAAACACCTCCCAGTGCACAAAGCATCAACAGGTGAGACGAGGATTTAAGGAATGAGTAGAATGCAGGTAATAGACAACAGCTGAGAGGCAGGAGAGAGAAACAAAAGAAAGCAATTCTGGAAGAAAGGGGCGATGTGGGTTGTGTGGGCTGTGCCGAGCCATTTCCATCAGCAGAGGGGAACTCCAAAGCATAAAGACAGTTGCCAAGCAACAGAACACGATGAAAGAAACATACAGACCACTTCCACGTGTGTGAGCAAACAGCACACAGGCCCGCACTCTGACTTCCACACACACAAGGAAGCAATAACAAAGGTGTGTCAAATCCTTTCCATTCGAGATAGGAAATGTTAATACGTTGCTGCACTGACACAGTCCACAAACCCTCTGCCGGTCTACACATCAGCATTTAGTGGAGACAGAGGAGAGATCCACAAGTCAGCTGAAGGACAACAACTGCTCCAGCAATGCCACATGTGAGCCACATCCCGTTAGATCATTTTGAGGACACTATGGAGAACGCAATGGGACATGACTTCTTTGTATAACAGGACATCATTGGCTGATGGAACTTAAATTAAACTATTTTCTTCCAATTTCATTGATTCTGTCCATTTGTTTAGATAAGTCAAAACTGGGAAGATGCATAAATGTAGCCGACACTGACAGACAGACTGATCTGAGAGAGTATTTCTCATCGTAAGATCTCATTATTGTTGTGAAACATTGTGTTTTGTGTGTGTTAACCGTTTCCTCACCTGGCCCGGTGCTTGTGGAGCTACTGCTGCTTTGCAAACTCCCATTCCTATGGTTCTGTATCCCACCGCCGACACCCATGACCCCCATGATCCCCAGTCCCCTGTCTCCTCCTGCTCCACCTCCTCCTGCTCCTCCTCCCACTCCTAACCCACTGCTGGAAACCAAGCCCGGCCGACCTGTGAGCGTCGACGATGAAGAGGAGGATGGGGAGGCAGTGGAGGAGGGGGCGTTGGTCGTGGAGGAGATGGGGAGAGTCAGGGAGGGAGCTGGCTCAGAAGGCTTCACATCTGTGGTGAAGCAAGGTCCAAATCTGTTTCGCCAGTTGCCCTTCTTTTTCTTTTTCACCCCATCATCCCCTCCTCCTGCCGCTGCTCCTCCGATCCCAGGGACTGAACTGGAGGGTTGGGGCCGTTTGTAGCCGGCGGAGCCACCGAGGCTTGTTGTCTCGCTGGCTGTGTGACTGTGGGAATTCTCATACAGCTTCCCACCCACTGAAATGATAAAAAAGCAGAACTGAATATTCAAGTATTAAGCCTGCGGCGTCTTTGTGTTTCGTTATGGATTGTTGGTCATCAAAGAATATACTTCAAGAGGAAAGCACAACCTGTGTCATCGGTTCTCTTGTAAATTAGGGCTGCAACCATTGATTATGACTACTCGTTAATAATTCATCTACTGATTACTTATTCAATTGAAGAAACTTTTCTCAAAAACTTTGGTGCCACTGTAACAATGAGACCATGAGACACAACTAATTGACCAAATAACGTAGATACATTTCAACTATGTGACAACTGACGTCAATAAAGGTCTGGTACCTGCGGAGGCCGTAGTGGTGGACATCAGAGAGCCGAAGAGTGTCGTCGTTCCCTCTGAGGCGCCGCCCTCCGAGCTTGGCTTCACAAGGCAGCTGCTGAAAGATGGCGGGGAGGAGAAGGTAGTCCCACCCCCTGAACGCAACGATGGATCTGAGAAACTTATAAAGTCTGAGGAGGAAGGAGCAGAGGGCGTCTTGCTGGCACTGGTCAACAGGAGGCCTGGAAGGAAGGAAGGAAGGAAGGAAGGAAGAAAAAACAATGAAGGAGAGAAAGACAGCAGTGGAGGTAGATAGAAATGACTAGTAGCAGGAGAGAACAGACATTACGGCTAGGAAAAAGTTTTCATACGACTCCTCTCCATCATCATGGGAGGAGCAGAAACAACATAACCAAAATAAGCTTTTTATCTGCTCTTGCGGCCTCTATCAGCACTCCCTCATCATGTAGTCCTCCCTTGTAAAAGAGGAAGTGCCTTGAGAGAATAAATGTATGCACACACACACACACACACACACACACACACACACACACACACACACACACACACACACACACACACACACACACACACACACACACACACACACTTTCTCTACAAGACACACAAACAAACACACACACGCCTGACAAGGGCTTCAAGGTTCTCGTTCCTTTCAGGTCCTGACCTCCCGCATGTTCTTTCTTTCGGTGTGTTTCTGTGCCTTTTCCCAGACAGAACCCCCGATTACAGGAGCCAGAGGCCAGTCGAGACGAAACACTGTTATCATGGCCACATAAAAATTTCTGGTGTCTTGCCAAAATCCAGCCAATGACACAGCACACACGTGAATCCCACTCTTATTTTAATTGCATTGTTTCAATTACAATTCTGCTGCACTGTTGGGTTTTTTTGGTGGGTGGTCAGGGCAGCAACACAAGATGATTTGTCATTGCGTTTTCCATTTTTCTAAATGCAGGCTTAATTCCCAGTTGTGGGTAAATTAACATACGGGATCATTTGCAGCCATTAATTCACCTTGGTGGAAGGGCCCAGTGGAAGCAGAGGCAGATGTGGAGGAGGTTGCCATAGTGACCACGGCGGAAGGGAGGGGTTTCCCTGAGGTGGCGAGGGACTTACGGCCACCCCTCTGTCCCACCGCATGACTTGCTGCGCTGTTCTTCTTGTTCTTCACCTCAGACGCCATCTTCCCAGCGTCTGAAGCCAAGCCATCTTTTGAGCCGCCGCCAGAGAGAGCCGACGACACTTCCTGAAAGTTGGCGGTCGTAAAACGGGCAGCGCTGTCATCCAGCCGCTTCTGTGAGGATGTCGGCAGAGAAGTAACTCCTCCCACTGAGCTGCCGCTGTTGTAGGTCTGGAGGAGGAAAATAAAAAGGAAGGGAGACTTTAAAATGATGGTTAAAAAGCAAGGGAGGACAGGAACCATGAGAAGCACCGGAACAAGGAAAGAAAATGATAAAAACAATGCCGGTTTTAAGAGGGAGGATCATAAATGGTTTAAAGGTCAGTGGGAGGACAGGATATGTAAAGGATACAAAAGAAGAGCAAAGGTAAATCAAGGTTGGTAAAAAAAAAGAAAGAAAAAAAAGCCACCGATCCCTGCTGTAATATTTAACTAGCTCAGTCAAAATTCACTAAACAAAAGGGAGTGAGGAGTGGAGGAGTGCCCTCACCTTGTCCGGGACCAAGATGTTAGGAAGGACGAGGGAGGGGGACATGTCCATAGACACCTTCTTGTGTTTGGGTTTGTGCCTGTCCCGCTCCTTGTGTTTCTGGGCATGAAGAAAAATGTAAAAAAAAAAGTTTTTTAAAAAGTATTAAAAAAAGAGAGAAACAGAAGGGGGAAGCTGCTTAAAGACATGATACAAAGAGGGGCGAAATAGAGAGATAAAGAAACAGACCTCCTAGAACCCTCTTTTTTTAATAGCCCTTTGCATTTTGAGGAACATTTGGAAAAGATTGAATACAGAGACATACTGGATCATATCTGCCAGTGGCTATGAGTTATTAGTACAGGATAGGCTTAGGATATAAGCACAAGAGAGGAAAGCGTGGCTGTGTGTGTGTGTGTGTGTGTGTGTGTGTGTGTGTGTGTGTGTGTGTGTGTGTGTGTGTGTGTGTGTGTGTGTGTGTGTGTGTGTGTGTGTGTGTGTGTGTGTGGCGCTGATAAAAAGAAGGAGCATTATATTTCAAAGGCTCAGTCTGAGATGAAAGCTAAGAGATCTACAAACACAAAGAGAGTGATGGAAGAGTGATAAAGAATGGGCAGGAGGAAAAGGAATTTGGCGTGCTGCAGTTTAGAGCAGAGTGTGTCTAAGTGCCTCTTGCCGCTCACAAGGTCTTGTTGTTTCATCCAATCATATCCTCCTTCTTGGACCATCAGAGCTCAATTTACACCCTTGCTATCACACACGTGCGCCGCCACCCTCCTCTCGCACCCTTGAGGTGGCGACTGGGTGCCGGTGCATTTACACCTCACATGCGCACAATGACACCTCTCCACACAGGCAGAGAGGCAGACAGGTGCATGTATGCTCACACAAATCTTTACACTGACACACGCGCGCACACCCACCCACCCACCCACCCACACCCACACACACACACTCTCGAAGACAGGCAGTGAAAATATGCAGCGATCCTGAGAGACAACATGGGACTCAACATGCTCGCGAAGCTCAGTGTCACGACAACTCTAAAAACACCAGGAAAAGCCCCTCCCCCCAGGATGACTGCATGAAGGCTGGTGACAGTTAAACCAGACTTCCTCTATGAGTAGCATTTAACGACTGTAATCTAACCCAATGCTAAGACTCTGCGGTTAGGACACAAATGTTGCGTTTCATTTGTGTCTGTATAACCGAGAACTTTTCCCTTTGTATCATACACACACTATTCTGTTACAGTTACAGCCGTCCTTTGAAGCTGTGCGTTAACATTGAGTCAAATAATGAAGACGTCCTTTTT
>NW_027175909.1:8352500-8372500 GCF_023055335.1 Clinocottus analis
AGGACCCACACAACCATGTTGTATTTTATTGTTTCTCCTTTGCCAACACTTAGATATGAAGAAGTATCATGGGACATTTTTTTGAGGGGTCTTGTTTATCGATCCCAGTCCAAGTCAGATTGCTCTTGCTCATAATATTGGTTGCCATGGTGATAAAGAACTACATCTTCAAATTACAGCCAGATTACCTCCAGGCATGGATCAAGGCGTGTGTTTACCCAGTCTACTCAAAAGAACAGATACACGACCAGAGACAGTTTCTTTTGACATTTCATGTAAAACTGACTTTTCAAGGCAACATGGGATAAATCCTCCTCTTCTGGCCTCACATACAGATTATTGTCTTAGTCATACAGCAATTGATTCCCTTTAAAAGGTCTCAATCTGGACTTTCAAACTGACATACGTATGCAAGAGTTCATCAATTACTTTTCCTTCTGAAAAACACTTGATTATCATTCAACCTCACAGGAAAGCCTGAAAAAGAAAAACACCTTTGTAAAAAAGCTAGCAGAATTAACTTGCATCAGTATATTAAGATAACTTTATTTTCTCTGCACCTTTTCAGGGATTATTCAGGGAGCTATGTTATGTTTGTAATTCAATTAATATAACTAACAACAAACCTAATTTGACAGAAAATGACCAGTTGTGACAAAGTTACGCAACAATGTTAGCCACTGAGCATCGTCGCTGAAGATGTTTGAAAACATATTATACCTTATTATATTCAGCAGTGTGTCAGCAACACACAGAAAAGAAGTAAAGCCGATGCATCAACGAGTGCATTAACACTTCGAACATTTGGGAAAATTATTCACACAGAGTGACCACAGAGGCTGAAATCAACAACAAACAAGGATAATCCAAGTTTGAAATTAGATTTGGATACTGACAGAGTCCAGTCAAATACCATATGATGGTAACATGCCGTAAACATCCATCAAGTGGTATTTCATGAAACCCACTCTGCTAACAACATTGCTTTCCTTCTCATTGATTCCCTCTTGTACAATCCTGTCATCCATACAATCCCAGCTTAATGACATTAGACCCCAACATCCAAATCCACTCATACGCGATCAATAGAACAGCACGAGTCTTTCCATCAGCATTTGTTAACATTGCAAAATGTCATATAACTATATGTCTGCGTGTGTTCTGTGTTTCCATCCAACCACTGTTCCAGATATCATGATAGTTGAGTCATGCTGCTGTTTTTCATATTTCCGTCCCTCCAGCCACAGATGCAGTGTGTACATGCATACATGTGTACCTTGGAATACGTTGTTAACTAGAAAATGGCACAATATCCGGAAAGCAACAAGACGTCTCTACAGTGACTGCGTGTACTGAAAACATATTCCTCCCGCATATCCAGTTGTTGCATTCTGTGTGTTGATATGCCTACCCTCTCCATGCTATCTTCTTGACAATGGACCAGCTATGAAGTTTGCACTTTGCTTGTCGCCATAGTGAGACTACAAAAGATAAGCTAGCAATCATGGACAAGAAACCAGCAATGTGCCAATTAGGAGTGAATGCCAATTCTTTGAAAGAAAAAAAACATGCAGACAAAATAAACTGTTATTCTGCCTTCTCTTTTGTTAACCTTTATGCTCTTTTACATCTCATTCGTCACTCTACTTTAGGGCTTTATGATTCCCGCGATGTGAAAAACCCAAAACCCTGATTTTCCACTCGCAGATAGATCTGGAGCTTCTCAACTCAACCCCCAGATCAGAGGCAAATTGCCGTTGGCTTGGCGCCGCAGCTCAAAGACGTGAGCCAGAATCTCACCAATGCATCACCTACCAGGCTAAATATCTGGCCAGTCGGGGCGCTACAGCCAATGAGAACGCAGGAATGCATGGTGAAGGAAAACTTGGGGGGAGGGGTCGCCTGTGATTCATCCAAAAAACAGAGGGATTCAAACACTTAGAGCTAAATTCAAAACCATTTACTTGACATAAGGAATTCCTATTTTGTTGTAAAACTGTACGTGATCAATTCCTTTAAGAAAAACACTGAATCACTGAGTAAAAGCTTCCCGGAGAGCACTAAACTTGCACTGCACAAAAGCTGCTGCTGCTGCTGCTGCTGCTGCTGCTGCTGCTGCTGCTGCTGCTGCTGCTACTCAACATTTACAATTCAACTGACAGGACAGGTCTGTTGGAAAGCTAAGAAGTAAATCACTGAAATCATATTTTCAAAAGAATTTGAAACACAATGATGAAGCCTGAATAGACTTGCTCGACCTTACAGTGAAAACCCGACTCAAAAGGACCCTATGCGGCACCTGCAAACCGAACATACCATGCCCACTCTGGGCTTAGGCCCAATACACAGAGGATAGGAGGGGACCATGGGCCACTGATGAAGAGATTTGAGGCATCAGGAAGGGAGGAGGAATAAGAGTAGATAGAAAGGTGTAAAGGACAGGTGGAAGAGAGGCAAACAGTGGGGAGATGGATTCATTGGTCCAGTGAAAGCGGAAGCAGATGGGGAGAAAAATAGATGGCGGGAAAGGGGGCAGAGGCTAACAGAGAGTGGAAGCTGACTAAAGGAGAGAGATGGCCAAGCCCTAAAGAGAAAACGTCAACAGACGAAAGGACAAAAGATAGCGGAAGGAAAGTGGAGAGTCGGAGTACAAGAAGAAGGACATGGATGATAGGGCCGAAGGGAGGGAGAGGCTCAAGAAAAAGAAGAGGGTGATGAGGAGGAGGGAGGGAGTCATTTCTCAGTGGCAGCAGAGAATTAGCAAATCATTCACAAGGTGAAAGGCATTTCTCACCGTGGTACAGGTAAACCAATGTGTGTGTTGTGCATTCATGCTTGTAGTTAGCAGAACAAAAAAACTACATGAATCCTCATTCAAATAGTTAATAGACAGACAACCTTCAAGACACACTCATGCATATAGATGTCGCCACATACAACACTGTGGTCCTCAGTATGCACAAGCCAGAGTGGTTTCCCACATAAAACTACATGGAAGTGCAATCAATGCTCAGTTATAAAGGAAATACAATGTGCCCATGAGACTAGTTCAAGCTAGTGAGCGAGACAAAAGTCTACTTATACCATCAGAATTATAAAACACAAGGTAGCTCCTCAGGTGATAAATTCAAGCAATATTGAATCATCCTACACTTATACAAATCTAACTTTTTCTTACATGTGGAGAAATAGACTAGGGCTACAAAAATTAATTGGTTGAGCAGAATTGTATATTGGTTTGTTTTGTGTGTGTGTGTGTAGAATATATATATATATATAAAAATATAAGTACACTTACCAATTTGCTGTGGTGGTACTTGCAATATCCACAGTACTTGACATTGTCTGCATCCGATCCTTGTTCTTCACATAACAACCCCGCAAACTGGGCACTGTCAGAGCGTTGTGTGAAGCAAATTAAAGAGATGTTAAAAAATAAATAAGGATGTTGTAACACAATAAGAATCACTATGAGATGTGAAGTGAAGGGATTTTTTTTTACTCAAAAGTATATTAAATCTTCAAGTATTTACTTGAGTGAGTGAAGAACTGAAGACACAATCTTCTTTGTCTAGTGAGGTTAATGGGATGTGAACGGCTCTCACCATGTGACATGGAAGGCCTGCCTGCAGCCATGTTTGTTGCAGGTCATACAGGCTCCAGTGGCGGCTTTACTCTCTCTGCCCTGGTCCTCACAGATGTAACATGTCTACACAAACACACATAGTTAAGAGATTCAATTTAGTCCTTCATTATATTTCATTGTATATGTGATTTTGGGACATGTTTAAATGCATAGGTACATTTGTTTTTACCTTGTTGTAGCGATCATGTGGCACAGACTGGAGTACTATGGGCTCCATAGTCGAGACATTGGCGAATTCTACTTCAGGTATGTAAAGGGCACAAACTACATGGGCCCAGCCTGCAAAGACACACAAAAGCAAACATCAACTGCTGCACATATATCACAGCAAAAGGCAGTTTGTGATAACAAAACAAACTTTGCATGAAGATGTTATACCACATGTGAATAACTTTAATGTGAATAAGGACGCACACAATTGATGTTATCCACTCGTTTCATTTGTTGATTGCAAGTTGCAAAGAACGGATGAATGTGAAGAATACAATACAAACTGAATTTTCTCACCCATCATCATTCATTACATGATGCATCATCTCATCCGTATCTCTCTGCACAGTGCTTAACTAAAATATATACAGTCCAGTTCAGTTAATTAATGAATGCTCATGTCGAGATATTTCCCAACTATTATAGTGAAGATAAAATAAAGTCTTCCAACTCAGTGAAGCGCAGCAAAACTCAAAAATAGTCACTTGAATGTGTTCCTTGTTCGTCCATGAAACTTTGACAACAAACAAAAGTTCCAATGTGGACCCGAAATGGACACAAGGGAATGATAGAAAATACTTCTTTGGCAATTAATGTGGTCTGGTTCAAAAACTAAATGTCTAACCCATCTAATTGATGCGGTGGTGACTTATTGAAAAAGTGGCTGGATGTTTCCACAACAATGCACGCAACATTGTGGCTGCTAACTCCCTTGGATGGTTAAACTGTGGATTTGATCTGAGCCTGTTCTGTAAATACACTGCAGCTGGCAATAAATGATGGATTTGAACCGGTTTGTGCATCGGTTAGGAACGGTTAGGAACTTCAACCCCAATGCCCCAGCATGAAACGTACCGATATTGTCGAACAGTTAACGCTCAGTTAAGAAGGGTCAGCTATTGGTCAGAGAAAAATTATAAATTAGCAGCCCAGTATGGGGCCACTGTAAATATGCCAAACTGCAGTTTTTGTTACATTCACATTAAAAACATGAATTAAACTGAGTTCAACTCAGCTGCTGCTGAATCTAAAATGTTTTAATTTGCAATGTGGTAGTTAATCTATCCAAATAGCAGTTTATTGAGCCCTAACACACACAGCTGCCTGTCAGTGAAGACAAACTGGGGGCGGGAGAATGACAGCGGGGCATGGTGGAGTGGCAGCAAAATTGACGACAAGCTGAAGAGGAGCAGAAGGCGGTCAACGGGAGGTCAAATGGAGGTGGGAGTCTCCCGCCACACTGGAGGTGTCTGTTTTTCCCCATAGCGGAAACAAAAACAGGCTTAAACTTACAGTTGAACCCCTGACCTGCCTTTGACCTGGTGAGTGGGACAGGGGTAGGAGGGCAGAGGGCGGGACAGAGGGGAGGCAGCGGGTGTGAAATGGGGGTATGTTGTTGTTTTGAAGTCCCTCCAAGAATCTGGAAGAGGCCTATAAAACAGCACTATAAAAGTGGCACAGCCTTCCTCCTCAAACTAAGCATTCACAGTGTTACCCCCCTAAAATCCTAACAAAGCATCCCTTCACAAACATGCTGTACTCCAAGAAGTTATCAAAGTCTAATTGTTGATGATAAAGTGTAATGTGATTTGAATAATCAAAAAAACAACGTTATGAGTTTCTGTGGTAAATCTCAGTACAACCATGACGACAACACCAGTTAAAAAAAATTGGACCGACTTTAGTTCATGTTGTTCTTACGGTAGCAGGTACTGAACATGTTCAGTGAAGACACGTGTGTACAATCAAAATATGCTCAAGAGTGACTGGAGCTCTGATTTGATGCAATATAACTAATATTTCTTAGCACTGACTTGTAGGAAGTGAACTTGATGCTGATTTGAAAGTTCAAACTCCTGAAATGTATAGATGTAAGAGAATATGTTTGTGTAAACAATTTAAACTTTGTATGTTATCTTTAAAGTCCTATTATTAAGAGGCTAACATATACATATATATATATATATATATACACACATATATATATACACACATATATATATATATATATATATATATATATATATATATATATATATATATATATATATATATATATATATATATATATATATATATATATATATATATATATATATATATATATATATATATAAAGAAGGGCAGAACAAGCGTCTGTAAACTTAAGTTCTGACTCCCTCTATATATTTTCTTTCACCTCTGCCTACTATATGTTAAGATGCTAGATCAAATGCTCATTCGAGACGGATCCCTTACTCTGCTTTATTACTGTCCCACCTGAAATAACAGCAACTACCACACAGATCAACAAGTGAAGAGGAAGTGACACAAGCAGAAGAACGAACGGTATGGGGAAAGAGATGGCAAGAGAAAAATGGGGAGGAAAAAAAAGAGAGGGAGAGAGGGGTCATGGGAAGGGTAAAATAAAAGAGAAAGTAGTAAAACGGTGTGTGTTAGTGTTGTCCTGATGCCTCCCTGCAGGCCTGGACACAATCCCACAGCTGTGCCTCTCTCCCCGACTGACTCTCTCAAACACACACACACAGAGAATATTTACAGTCTCCACCAAACTGACCTCCCAATGAACCCAGAGAGGAGACTCCTCACAGGCCATGCACTATACCCATCCTGGTCCGCCCCCTCATAAACACACACACAAAACATGGACTGGCAAGGACGGCAGAGAGAGGCTACACACACACACACACACACACACACACACACACACACACACACACACACACACAACAAACAGCAACATAACTCTCCCAGCACGCTCACACCCCTTAAACTTGCCAGTGACATGCAATTAATGACAAAATACCAAAATACACAAGAGGCTCACCACAGTTGTGTGTGCCTGTGTGCGTGTGTGCGTGTGTAAGTAGCCGAGAGGGATTCTACCTCCGTTGTCTGTCCTCTTGAGGGCTCCATCTTTGTGGGGACACAGCTCACATCTCTGTGGGTAAAGAAGAAACAACAGGTCAGAAACAACCGGTCAACCTGATTTACTTCAGGGGAGGGAAGCACAAACGTATGACAAATATGCACCTATTTAAGATAAACTGGCGAGTGGCCCCGATTTGTGGCACAAGTCCAGAATTTCTACGGGACGACATCCTCACTACCCGCTGCCACCAAAGGTTTTTTCTGTCTCCACGTGTGCATGTGTGTCAACAACTACAAGTACTAGTGCAGTTATTTCTGCTGCCGTTGCGCTTCAACTCAACTCACACAGAAGCTGGTGTTGCTCATCCTAAGTGTGACAAAACCTGTGTGTGTGTTTGTGAGAAATAGTGAAGGAAGGCTTTCATGTTTCTTTTCTTCTCCTTTTCTGCCACCAATAATTTTCTGTTGCGTGATTAAATTCACACCTCACAGAAACACAAAGTGTAGCTGCTTCCACTCCACATTGCCATTGTATAATTAATCTTTCTGAACAGATACCTGTCTTTATTTTATGCCTATAATTGTTTTGTTTATTCTAATGTTCTGTTCAAAAAGTGTACAATGTTTTTACTGCAATCTGTCTGAATTTGGCCCCTCAAGATTACGATACATTTCTAAATGTTCCTTTATTAGTAGAACAAGGCAGAATCAAGGAGTTAAGTACTTTGCAACATGGATTTTGACGGGCACTCACACTAACTTTGCACACAATGCAATTCCTTGTGAATAAAGAGAAACACACACATAATTACACGTAATTAAGAGATCTCGTTAATGTTGTATTTCTCCTTCATCCGGTTACAGGGAGTTTTCCCGCTAACTTTCTAAAAGAGAGATATTGCCCTGCACGCTCCCATGAATACAGCAAGTCAGGCGATCGTTCCGACCACCTGTACCAACAGCCACGCGAGTAAATCTTGTCCCGACATAATCTCGACAGGTCCTTAGAAGTTTGCCGAGGTCATATAAAGTTGAAACTCAGCAAGCCATACCAGTTTGGGTAGTTTGCACCAAGTTTTACAAAAAAGAACAAGTAAAATATAGAAACTCTTTAGCCAAATTCCAGTCAGTCTTAAGTAAAACGATTTGAAGGTCTCTGGAGAACGGGTCATTTCTGCAATTATTTGAAACGCAGTGTTTTCCAGGGCCACGCGACATTGTAACAGTTTCACGGGCCGTTATGATGCAGACTCGATGGCTTAACGTTTGCCATAAAATGCCACACACAAATGTGTGTATTTGGTAGTGTTGGTGAACTGAACGCATTTAAACAGAATTTAAGCTAATCTTTTATTAAGCTTTTCAATCTGGATTAAATATAATCTATGATGAAATATGATGGTAACTGGTGCACAATACAGACTGTGGGCTGACTAGGCAGAATAAAGTCAAAAGGACAGCAGGACATGCCATATGAAAGTGGTTGCTCCACAAAAAGAGGTAGTGGCAGTAGCAGTTAGACCATTAATATCATTTATTTAGTTATATTGCCTTTAATACTGCATCTTCTGCCAAGTTGTATAGAAGAATAAACAATAGACATGGTGGGCTAAGCGACTCATGTCTCAAGTTAAACAAGGCTACTATTTAAATATAATACAATTCCTTCTGATGTTCCTTGTTTAAAAAAAAGTAGTACATTTTATTTGGAGGAAATGTTCTGAATGTGATATGTGATATATATGGGTCGCTTTAGTCTTAGTCGACTAAGATCTCTTGAGTCTATCGGTTATTCATTATTCATGCTTTATGACTTACTTAAAAAAAAAGAAATTCACAGAAAATCTCTCTGGTAAACACAAGATTTTTGTATGATTCTTTGTAAAGAAACTCAGTTTTTTTAATCTGTCGATTAAATCGACGAATTGTAAAAGTGTTAGTCGACTAAGGTTAATTCGCCAATAATATGCTGTTGCTTTAAAACCCTGAGCAATCCCCAAACGATCTCTGTCCACACGAGCTCTTCACCATTTTAGAAATTATTTCCATTCATACCAACAAAAACGGCCTGAAAAAGACGTGACCATTCACGTGAACTGGGCATGCGGTTAACGATGTAAACTGGTTGCTTTGTTAACGAATAAACAACAGAGTATTGTTATACTGTTTAGTAAAAAAAAATAGGTTGTTCTTAATCCTTAAGATCTTCTTCTACATTTCCCCACATGCACAATAGTTTTATTTTTCAAACTTAGTTACAATGCTGCAGGTCTCTCTCTCACACAGAGACTAAATTTACTTTCAAAATTAACACTTACTAATCAAGGTTACAAGGTTATGGGTCAAGATATTTGGTCTACACTAGTCTCTCACTTGTTTCCCCTCAGTTTCATTGTCTGTTCTCACACTCCGAGCTCTGCCGGGGGGCTGGAAGTCCCTGGCATTCTGGAGAGCATTTATGCTTTTGTTCGTTTACAGTTTCTTTGAGAACTTTACATTTTTTTTGCATAACAAATTAAGCATTGATGAGAAAAGGAAATCCTCAGTTTTGTATCCATCACCCTCCTTAAAGCCAGAAACCATATTTTCCAAAGTCCACTCTATAGGGCTGATAATGCTGCTGGACACACTGCCCGCAACTCAATCCAAAAGCTTGCTTCCGCCGCATGCAGGCAGTTGTAGCATTATAACATGCAGAATGTAGATGCACAACAGCTGCTGACTATAGACAACAAGGTCAGCAATGCCTGTAATCAATTATCCATGTTAAAAGAACCAGTGGCAGTCGATTGGTAATCGAGTCTGATGATGTTTCTGTTCTTCCAGCAGCACCAAGAGTCAGGAAAGGACACGTTGTGACTGCTAAGAGCCATCAAGTAGCAACGAGTGTTAAGTCATCGTTTTCAACGTTCCTTGTTTCTGCCTGTCCACACTACAATGCAACCAGGCAAACTTTTCAAACTAACATGACATTAGAAATGAATGTAGGAAAATATATATGCGTTTCAAAACAAAATAGTCGTGTGGATGTAGCCTGAGACGACCAATAATAACAAATGTTGCATTTTTCCATATCATAGTAAATATAGTTAATTGTGTCAAATGTAACCGACAGCTTCCAATACCTCTGAACTGCTACACTGTGTTAAACTACATATTTCCAGTAAATCATACTAAAAGGTTGGGCAATATGCCAATGTTTCTCATCGAACATAGCTCGATGAGAAACATATTATTGCAAAGCAACATTTGTTTGTTGTATATTAAAATAATAAATAGTTCTGTCAAATAAATACAAATAAAACAGCCACTAAAACACATGTAATTTTTATTCAGATTTGTAGACGGCAGTCCATTGAAATTATCTTGAATTAATTGTAATTGTAGTGCAAAACAATGGCCGACCAGAATATTCAGAAACAGTGGACGACTCGCATTCAGAAAGTTCTCAACCAAATCAGCACAAGATATGATATTGACTACCCAATGAGATGAAACATTACAAACAGTGCCTTCAACATGCAGTGTCTTGTTATTTTAAGAGCTTTGTTCCAAGCACTTTGAACAGACTCACTGATAATTCAAGACCCAACCTATTTTCCGGCACATTTACAAACATTTACAAATGACTGCACAGGAGCATGAGGTCCACTATCTTCGCCAGACAGTCCTGTTATTCCAGGAGTTTACTCATAAATGATGAATGGATAGATAGATTCTGTGACTCACCACACGGGCTGCTCTCTCCTGAGATTCACACTTTCTGCAGAACCACGGACCAGTGGGCACCTGCACGATGCCATAGCAGGCTGAGGAGAAACGAAGGGGGACGTTTTGAGTAAGTCATCACAACCTCAACAAAAGACTACATTATATACCACAGAATACATTCACACAATGATAATGAAAGCACACCAGACCAGACTACACTTGATAAAATCTTAACGATATCACACAATCTCCACGGCCAATCATTTTTTACAAGGTAAACTTGAGACTAAACTGGTTTGAATGCATACCTGAACAGTGTTTTCATGTGACAGACTGTTAAACACACTGCTGTTGTTGGTATTATACTCCACTGACAGCTGACATAGTTTGCCTGCCCTACAAACTATTTTAGGCCCCGGGGGACAAAGCGAGAATCACCGGTAATGCATTGTTAGTGTCAACACATATAGGCGTCAATAATAATTGTTTGCCTTATGTTAATGTGCAAAGTGTGTGACACCATACATAAAGAGGCTGTATCCAAATAGCCCACTCTTCACGTTTCTATGAAAAAAGTCAAAAGAAATGCCAACAGCTGCATTATAGAGATTAACAACTACTATGAAAATAGTAGCTGTTAATCTCTAAAATACAGCTGTCGACATTTCTTTATTATGACAATAGTAGTTGCATAAATATGACAGGTAGAAGTTAGTTTATTTACGCACCGCTGTGTTGATGCTACTTGTACATCTCTTTACTTTTATACACTCTACGTTGTCAAAACCAAATATTTTGACACAGCATTAGTAAACAATACAATTATCAAAATGGCCTGCAACGTCAAACGCACCCAAGTTCTTTTTTCTTGGTATGACTTAATTTCAATGACGCTTGGGCAAATAAGATTTAAAGTTGCTGTACAGGCGGTGCAGCCTAAATACAGCAGCACTACCCTAAATAGCCTTCCTCTACACATTTTCAGATTATCTCTGATCGGACCAGAGCCCATAATCCAATAGAATAAACAACTATAATCTAGTTTACTGAGAACAAAACGCCCAAAGGTTACTTCAAACAAAGAAGCTGGTGAGCAGACAAAACAAGAACCAGTCGGATAGGATATTCTGCACACACTACACTTTTTAATAATTATAGCAAGGCGATCCAATTACTTAAAAACGTCCAATTTGTATTTGTTGCCATGCTAACCATGGAACATAGAGTATAGATTTGCCTTAATGGTATTTTAACTTTCTGTTAGATTTAGAGGAGCCCTCAAACACAGGAGCAATGAATTCAACATTCATTTGGAACAAATGTAAAGAGATTTTGAAGGGCAATACAATTTCCTATTCATTCAAATACATTTTTACCCAAAAGATATGTTTTGCTCTGGAAATAAATAATTAATCTAAAAGTATATATTTTAAAGTGCATTGCAATGTAATAGTACAACCTCATTTATACTTTCTTCCAATTGTTCTCTCAACATTATTAAATAGTGTACAACATTATAGTATACACTGTGAAATTAGGATACTCTCCCAGTCGCAGTGAAGCACTCATTGTCTCGTCTGACTCCTTTTCAATACATCTCGATAAAATAAACTATTTTGACAGATATCTAAATTGAAAGTGCTCAAACAGATTAATGTCTGCCAATTCCTTAACTGTTGAAATGAGTCACTCATTTGATATTGTTGAATGTTGCGAACATGTTTGGTTTACACAGATGCTGTCCTACCTGTGGTTCAGGGACAGCTCTATACAAGTTAACGTATGAAGAGACAGGGCCCTCTATTCTTTATTAATACAGTACAGCTTGTCTGCTTCCCGTAATTCACCAGAGGAGGAATAAGTGACTTTCTAATCAGACTCAAACTCTGACATACTTTTGGGAGTTCCGTGGACAGCTGCGAACATGTACCGTGCAGTTCCACTCATTTTACAACATAGGGTCTATGCGGTCTGGTGTTCCTTCATGTGTATTTCCATCCCATCCATTGCAGCAGCAATGCATCATAATGTTGTGGCAAGGAGTTCAACTGCCATCTGTCGGGCCGCCTGTATTTGCATATCTCAGCAATCGTTTGCCCAACCTACTTTACTTTTGGTGTGTGCATTGCTTGGGACCCAAGAGGCTGCTTTGTCAAAAAGGTGCAATTTGGGCATATGGTGATGCTATAACAACCAACTTTTTGGGGCTCAAGGACAAAAATTATATGATTCCAAATGGTAAATGTACTTGAACTTGTACTTTTTCTAGTCTTCTGACCGCTTTCATTGACACCCATTCATTCATATATGGGACCATGCCCACCTGCCCACCGAGACTATCTAATCATTCACACCCAAACATACGTAGCATTTGGGAGCAAATTGGGGTGAAGTGTCTTGCCCAAGGACACATCAACATGGACTAGCGCAGCCGGGGGACAAAACCGCTGATCCTCTGAATGAAGAACAACCCGATCTACCACTGAGCCACAGTGGCCCTATGAATCTATCTACATAAACCTTGCCCGTTTGAGTCTAGATTGTTTTCCAGACGTTTTTAATTATGTCAAACTCTGTTTCTTTGCTGCTACTGCAACAAAGTTTGAGCAATCGTTGTTCAAATACTGAGGGCAGGACTTATATTATAAAAAAATATGTATCTCATGAACGCTTTGTACAACATAATCAGTAACCATATTTGGTAGACAAAGTTGGTGACATTCGGCTGTAGCGACATTGTCTAACTAAAGCAAGGAATCTCTGTCCATGTGTTTGCACCCTTTGCATGTATCGAGAATCATTCATTTGATCTACGACACACTTTGAACTGCTGGAGACCAAAAGATGTGTACTTTCGAAAGTTGGTGCAATTCGAACATGCAACAATACGTGATATTATTAAACTTTGAATAAACAAGAGAACAGCTCTCTGGGCAGTAGCGGGGTTCGGGGCTTCGAGGCTCACCAAAGTCGAGAAAAAAAGGACCCTGCTTCTTACTTGATGTATTAACGAATTAAACATTATTCAATACAGCATGAGGTTCATTTTGTAAATTATTAACCCATTTACAGTAAAATAATATAATAGAGGTTGCTTCAGGGTAAGGCCTTCTTCGTGATTGACATGACACTACCACATCGTTGTTCTGTCTGGGACTTGTTCTTGTTTGAGACCTTAACCTTAACATAGTCTTAAAAGCGGCAGTCAAACCAACGGGTGACGACTCAGTGAACTATGTCCAATACCCAACCGTGAATTTGTGTACAACTCCATCCCTACACATTGAAACATAAGTATTTGTGATCGAGACGAGTGATCGAAGCGGCTACCTTGCGGTTTGAGGACGATGAGCTACAGCTACAAGTTAAAGATCTATGTACTTCCTCCGACAAAGCTGAAGTGAAACCTCTGTTTTTCTTTTTTAAACCTGTATCAAATGAATTTAACATTTGTGTGTTGGAAAATATGCAACAGCTGGCTTAGAAACAAGCTCCTGTCAGAACTCCTTAGCAGGCCAAACACCAGCAAGATGTGTCGAAACAAGCTGTGTTACAAGTGTGAATACATTGAAACGCTTCATGGATCAGGACTGCTGACATTTCAAATAGTTTACGTATCCCCCAGCGGTCGTCCAATCGACACATGGCCAGCTGTTACATTTGTAAACACTGGACGTCATCGTCTGAGTAGTTTCGCGAGAGCAGTGTCTTGGCTGCATTGCATCATAATACTACAAGCTTGAGAGATCATTGTTTAGTGTTGTGTTTAGGGGCTCTACATGCAGGACTCCAGACCTAAAACACAGCGTTTAACACCGTTTGTATTGTAATTTAGGAAGCTAATCAGCCCACTGGATTACACATTTTACTACAAATCGATGCGATCTTCCGCGCGAAGTGTACACCTTTTTGACGTGAGGGTGAGAAGGGGTGACCCTCCTGCTCCGTATCACCACATGACAGCTTCAGACGGGAATGCAGGCGAAACGAGCACGACTCAGCGGATTAGACGTGCGAAGATAGATGCCAAGCAAAAAATGAATAAATAAACAAGCAGTGGACGTCCTTGCAGCGTGAGCGGAGCCCGACCTCGGCATGGCCTTGGTGAGGGCAAGCGGAGGAAGCTCCGTAACCTTGCAACAAGACTACGCTAACTAGCCCGTGGGCTAACGGCTAACTCCCCGCCGACCAAACGGCCAACGGCATCGCTTACCTTGATGCACGGCGACGTTGCAGCCGTGTCCGTCGCAGTACACCAGCGGGTTTTCGGCCCAGCCCCTCTCATCAGAGCAAACGCAGCAACCGCCGATCATCTCCTTCATATTATTCTTCGACAACTCGTCGTCCGCCGCCAGACAACGCTCGCCGGAGACCATCTATGAAGAAAGCGGACATGCGGAGGAATACACGGGTACAAAGATAAAGCCGAAACCTTCCCCGAAGACGCTCTTCTTCCCCGTTGCTTGGCCGCTTTAGGTCCCACTCGGTCGAAATGTCATGTTTTGAAGGTATTTACGTCCCTTTTCGACACCGTATTTTCTCACCAAAACATCCACTTCACGGCGCGACGGTGAGGAGAAGAGGGGGGACTCTTCGAAGAGAACCGGAAGTGCGTAATGACGCCAGGCGCGCGTGTGCGTGCCCTCTGACAGGAAGTAAAAGACGGATGTGATTGGTTTGTCGAATACAACGTTCCATTTTGGGTCCACATGGTCAAGTTGGTTTGAAAGTTTGTAGCAAAGACTTTTCGCTTAATTCGCCTCTCTGTCAACATTGTAGCAACATGGAGGCAGGGAAGGATGTGGTTACCTGACAAAGAACAGTTAGAAGCAGAATGTTTCGGAAACAGATGTGAATGTTGAGTGTAAAAAATGTGTTTACTTTCTTATTGGTCTTTTGAAGGGACTTAGATGTGTTTGCGATACATAGATCACCGTTGCATTAAAAATAAATGAATATCTCTTCTGAGGTTTTCCTTTCAATGTGAGTATTGTGTTGGATTATTTTACATAATATCTCAATTTAAAGTTTGATTGATAAGTTGATTAATTGACATCTAGTTTGGTAACATCAAATAAGTTTAGAAAAGCCATTTAAAGCAAAAATCTTTCTCAGGTTGTTTTTTTTAATGAATAAAAACATTGTATCATAACGTCGCAGCTGTTCGGCCATGCTGTCTGTCCTTTTCTTACACAGGTTAGGTTCATTTCTGTGACAACTTTCGAAGGGCCAGCCGCAAAACAACTCTGCCCCTCTATGCCACCTCCGCACCTTTCATACAGAACAGTGAGGCTGAACACAGTCCTGCCCTGTTCAGTCTGTGTGTAAGGCGCTTATGACTCACACTTTCTCAAAACATTGTTTTATTACCTGTTTGATACTGCAATTGATAGACTGCTGACTCCTCGCCCGCTATCTTTAACCGGCCGGTAGGACCTGCATGTGATCACACAGCTGAGGCCACCGGCAGAATTTGCTCACGTTTTTTGGATATTGTACTTGACACATCTTTATACACTTGCAGTTGAGACAGCAGGTTAGCCAATTGTGTGTTGTAGTCATTCAATCAAACACTACAACAGTGGATATTGCAAACCTGTGATGGACTGCACCATTGTAGTGTAACTAGTTAGTTATTCTGTTTTGGACTGAAGTTTGAACAAAAAAAATATATGAATAAGTCAACTTAGGTTCTGGGAAATTTTAATGAGCTTTTGATTTTTACTTTCTTTGAAAATAAAACAATGACTAGCATGACAATCCCTAGCTTCAATCCAAGGATTTAACAAGATAATAAATAACTAATTAATTGCAAAACTGATTGGCAGAAAATGTAATGAAAATAATCGTTGAAGGCCTGGATACATTGTGTGTGAACATACCTTGGTTTAAATTGTTCAAGCAAACTAAATACAGTTGCGGTAAATTCTGGACAGCTGCTGTTTTTCCCTTTTAAATGGGGCCTTTATCCATTTGGAGATTTACTGTATTCTGTCCTGAAAGATCTATGTCACATCACTTTAACATTACTCTCGACAGACTGTGTATATTTGTAATCATGCTTGTGGCTTAATAATTAATTATCAAGCTGTAATGCAGAATGTTTTCCAGATGTCATTTATTTGTGTAAATGCATCTATAAATGTTGGGCTTGTGGGTGTTTTATTGCATCTCCCTTCACTCATTTAATCCAGCATGACAATAGTTTGATGTTAGAGAAAACGTGACAACTAACTACATTATCGTTATGGTACAAAGTAGTGAATGTAAACATTCACTTTTTGAACAATAGTTTTTAACTGTTAAAGTCAATGACAACTAATGGTTATTGTGAATTTTAAACAACATGTAATTACTAAACAAAAAGCTCATACATATAAAAACAATTGCGTCATAGTTTATTCCGACACCTCTGTAACAGCTTGGGTCGGAGCTCATCATTTTCAAGTAACTAAAACATTTCATGTTTTTCATTAATTTAGTATGGCAGAACAATGTGTCGGCCTAGTGAGCTTAGAGCCTGTAGACATGAGAGACAGCAATTTGAATAGCTTTTTTATTTTAAGAATGAATACCCTTTTATCTTTCAAAAATTACTTAATGGGCTTTGAGAATCCTATATCAGGGTGCATATCAGACCTTTCAATATACAGTTTTGTTTTGACAGCATCCCCATGCTGTTGCCAAGGATGCAAGAACACACACACACACACACACACACACACACACACACACATGCTATTCCAAGCACTCAGCTGCTGCTTGCATCACCGATTCCTCTGAGCAAGCTCCCGCTCTTGGTTTCCAGAGAAACGTAATGACTTGCCAATAATGCGCAAGAGCACACGAGCGTCCTCCGTGTAATATGGTGAGCGAGAGGTCCCTGGGAGTGCCTGCCCATTGTTTGCTTTAATTTCAAATTGCTCAAATGCTCCAGTCGACACTGGGCACTGCACTAAAAGGGGGTGTGGGAGGGATGGGGAGCTGGGGAAAAGGAAAAAAAAGTGAATTGTGTGTGGCAGGGGAAAACCTATTAGAGCTGGAGAGAACAAAGGGAGGCGAAAGGAGGGGGCAGCGGTTGTGGAGGGGCCCATATAGCTACTGAAACACTGAAAATGGCAAATGATTTTAACAACTTGCACTTGATTAAGTCAAAGTCTGCACGAATCATGTTTTGTTCCTCGAGATGTCAAAGAAGAGCTTTCTCAGAGACAAAAAAAAACTACAGCAACACCATCTGATTCCAACAACTATTTGTGACCTCATATAGCTCTCTCAAGCTCTTGTATAATCAAAAGTAATGTGTAATTATAACCAGGCAGTCCCATATGTCAGAGCAGTGTTGCTCATACTGTACATTAAGTTGAAATTTGGATACAGATCTCTAAATTCACTGCAACAGCATTTCTGCTCCAGGCTTTGATCTGTTTTCAAAAATGTGCTGTCTTGTCTCAACGTATTAATTTTTCCACATAAAAGATATAGTTAAGATTTTGCACATTGAAGAAACATTCACTTTTTTTTCTTCCACAGAGGAACTGTAGCCATTCAAGCAGGATTTATGCCAAGGTTTTCCAGCATTGTGCCTGTGTATTGTCCAAGGCATGGCAGCTTCTTTCACTTGCACAGTACAGTGGTAAAGTTGGACCTGGGTGAGAGAAAGCAGAAACAACAGCCTCAACTCACATACTTGATTGTATTATTTCTCATTTGATTGATTTTGCTGTTTGCAGGCGTTCACACCAACTATATATAGAAACAATGTATTGACATAAAAGGATCTAGTTGGCCCTATGTGTATTCATATTCCCGAATTATGCTTTTGTAACTCTTTTGTTTTTGGGGTCTATATGTTTAATTGTCTGAAATGTAACTCCACAGCTCTCTGGATTTAAAAAATCAGTGGGCTCTCATGATTGGTCCTGGGCATGTTTTCATAGGCTGAGTGAAGTTTTGTGGTCGCTGTGCAGGATGAGGAACATGTAAAATACACTGGGAGGAAAGACAACATTAGGAAAAGCAGCCCCCACATCCATGGACTTCTATGTAAGCGGCATAAAAAAATGGCCCAAATAAATGTGAATAGACTTTATTCCCTCTTTGTCATTTATTTAGTTTAATGGTTACTGCTCTTTAGAGATCCCCTTCCTTACTCCATCTATTTAAAGGCTTTAGTTTTCTTGACATTCATACTTTCTCAGAAAGACCCAAGCAATGTTTGTTACAAACATCCCACCAGTAATAAAACCTAAATGTTGGTTCTGTGTGTGTGTGTGTGTGTGTGTGTGTGTGTGTGTGTGTGTGTGTGTGTGTGTGTGTGTGTGTGTGTGTGTGTGTGTGTGTGTGTGTGTGTGTTGCAGGGGAACTCTGCAGAAAACTTTAACACTCTGGAAGGAATGTTGTCTCAGACTTAACTCATAAGCTTCAACAAATGACTACTGACAACTAAGAATAGGACTTTTATTTTGAAGCGATTGTGGTCTCAAACTGATGCCATATGTTTGTTTAAAAATCAGAGGAAAGATTTTTCATGAGTGTCTTGTAGAATGTAAATATGGTTTTGTTTAACAAAATAAACAGTGTACCATTGTTTGTGTTAAGTTCAAGACAATATATGTTGTATGATATATTTAATCAGTGGTAATATTTATATATAGACCAACTATTATTATTTAAGTGTAGTAAAATTTAAACAATGAAGACATTGTTTAATAGACAAAGCAGCCAGTAAGCGGCACACACGTGGACAAGGTCTTCATTCCGTGCTAGACTCAAACATCCTTGAACTCATATCTACATTGTGTGTCCAACTCCCTGTTACCTCCCCTGTTTTGCTCAAGATTATTCACCTGCTGCAAAGACAATAAACACATTATTAAATTCAACAGAGCCTGGTATTCACTTGGGCAGTAATTACAGGCCATATGCAGTCTTTATAGATATCTTGTATTTTCATCACTTGGGCTGATTCTGCATGTCTTTCTTTTGGTTTATTGCAGTTTATGATCAATTTAATATATGTTGTAAATGGATCCCCATGTGCTTCATATATTCATAAAAAAAAGTTCCAATTGTTTAACGCATCGGATCTTTTTGATATGATGTGTGGGAACAATTGGAACCATTTTCTCCAAATAGTTATCAGCTATTCCAGTAGAAACGTATCTTTTCCTTCTGCAAGTGTGAGAAAGTCTGAAGGTTGCGAACACCGAAATGACCTGAACAGCAAAACTGAACTCAACACTCCTGAGCCATAATGTTCACACCATGCTCACATCACATTCAGACCCATCCGTATTTAGCCACGGTCTCTTCGAGTAGCCCAGTTGGCCCAGGGAGAAAAAAAAATACAAACAGTCCCAACATGGCGGGGTGAAAGGTGAAGAGAGCCCTCCCCCCACCACTGTCCGCACACACTTCAGGCTCGGATTGCATGTAAAATCGCATTCTCCCAGGGTGGTTGGGGGGTGGAGAGGAATTCATTGTTTTGGCATAGGTTTGTGTCATAAAAAGTCTATGCTCTTACAAGTGCCTGCGCCTCCTTGACCAAGTGTCTCCATGA